>NW_020837992.1:11520415-11606033 GCF_003676395.1 Aethalodelphis obliquidens | reverse complement strand
TCCCTATCCCATCCCTCTAGGTGGTCACAAAGCACCGAGCTGATCTCCCTGTGCTATGCAGCTGCTTCCCATTAGCTATCTGTTTTACATTTGGTAGTGTATGTATGTCCATGCCACCTTCTCACTTTGTCCCATCTTACACTTCCCCCTCCCTATGTCCTCAAGTCCATCCATTCTCTAGTAGGTGTGCATCTTTATTCCCATCTTGCCCTTAGGTTCTTCATGACCTTTTTCTTTTCTATTCCATAAATATGTGTGAGCACATGGTATTTGTTTTTCTCTTTCTGACTTACTTCACTCTCTATGACTGATTTTAGGTCCATCCACCTCACTACATATAACTCAATTTCGTTTCTTTTTATGGCTGAGTAATATTCCATTGTATATATGTGCCACATCTTCTTTATCCATTCACCTGTAGATGGACACTTAGGTTGCTTCCATGTCCTGGCTATTGTAAATAGAGCTGCAGTGAACATTGTGGTACATAACTCTGTTTGAATTATGGTTTTCTCAGGGTATATGCCCAGTAGAGGGATTGCTGGGTCATATGGTAGTTCTATTTGTAGTTTTTTAAGGAACCTCCATACTGTTCTCCATAGTGGCTGTATCAATTTACATTCCCACCAACAGTGCAAGAGGGTTCGCTTTTCTCCACACCCTCTCCAGCATTTATTGTTTGTAGATTTTTTGATGATGGCCATTCTGACCAGTGTGAGATGATATCACATTGTAGTTTTGATTTGCATTTCTCTAATAATTAGTGATCTTGGGCATCTTTTCATGTGCCTTTGGCCATGTGTATGTCTTCTTTGGAGAAGTGTCTATTTAGATCTTCTGCCCATTTTTTTATTGGATTTTTTTTTTTGTTATTGAGCTGTATGATCTGTTTTTATATTTTGGAGATTAATCCCTTGTTTGTTGTATCGTTTGCAAATATCTTCTCCCATTCTGTAGGTCTTTTCATTTTATTTATGGTTTCCTTTGCTGTGCAAAAGCTTTTAAGTTTCATTAGGTCCCATATGTTTATTTTTGTTTTTATTTCCATTTCTCTAGGATGTGGGTCAAAAAGGATCTTGCTGTGATTTATGTCATAGAGTGTTCTGCCTATGTTTTCCTCTAAGAGTTTGATAGTGTCTAGGCTTACATTTAGATCTTTAATCCATTTTGAGTTTCTTTTTCTGTATAGTGTTAGGGAGTGTTCTAATTTCATTCTTTTACATGTAGCTGTCCAGTTTTCCCAGCACCACTTATTGAAGAGGCTTTTTTTTCTCCATTGTATATTCTAGCCTCCTTTATCAAAGATAAGGTGACCATATGTGCATGGGTTTATCTCTGGGCTTTCTATCCTGTTCCATTAATCTATATTTCTGTTTCTGTGCCAGTATCATACTGTCTTCATTACTGTAGCTTTGTAGGATAGTCTGAAGTCTGGGAGCCTGATTCCTCCAGCTCCGTTTTGCTTTCCCAAGATTGCTTTGGCTATTTGGGGTCTTTTGTGTTTCCATACAAATTGTGAAATTTTTTGTTCTACTTATGTGAAAAATGCCAGTGGTAATTTGATAGGGATTGCATTGAATCTGTAGACTGCTTTGGGTAGTATAGTCATTTTCACAGTGTTGATTCTTCCAATCCAAGACAATGGTATATCTCTCCATCTATTTGTATCATCTTTAATTGCTTTCATCAGTGTCTTATAATTTTCTGCATACAGGTCTTTTGCCTCCTTCAGTAGGTTTATTCCTAGGTATTTCATTCTTTTTGATGCAATGGTAAATTGGAGTGTTTCCTTAATTTCACTTTCAGACTTTTCATCATTAGGGTATAGGAATGCCAGAGATTTCTGTGCATTAATTTTGTATTCTGCTACTTTACCAAATTCATTGATTAGCTCTAGTAATTTTCTGGTAACATCTTTAGGATTCTTTATGTATAATATCATGTCATCTGCAAACAATGACAGCTTTACTTCTTTTCCGATTTGGATTCCTTTTATTTCTTGTTCTTCTCTGATTGCTGTGGCTAAGACTTCCAAAACTATGTTGAATAACAGTGGTGAGATTGGGCAACCTTGTCTTGTTCCTGATATAGTGGAAATGGTTTCAGTTTTTCACCATTGAGGACGATGTTGGCTGATGTTGGCTGTGGGTTTGTCATATATGGCCTTTATTATGTTGAGGTAAGTTCCATCTATACCTGCTTCTGGAGGTTTTTATCATAAATGGGTAGTGAATTTTGTCAAAAGCTTTCTCTGCATCTATCGAGATGATCACATGGTTTTTCTCCTTCAGTTTGTTAATATGATATCACATTGATTGTTTTGCATATATTGAAGAATCCTTGCATTCCTGGGAAAAACCGCACTTGATCATGGTGTATGATCCTTTTAATGTGCTGTTGGATTCTGTTTGCTAGTAGTTGGTTGAGGATTTTTGCATCTATGTTCATCAGTGATATTGGCCTGTAGTTTTCTTTCTTTGTGACATCTTTGTCTGGTTTTGGTATCAGGATGATGGTGGCCTCATTAAACAAGTTTGGGAGTATTCCTCTCTCTGCTATATTTTGGAAGATTTTGAGAAGATAGATGTTAGCTGTTCTGTAAATGTTTGATAGAATACGCCTGTGAAGCCATCTGGTCCTGGGCTTTTGTTTGTTGGAAGGTTTTTAATCAGAGTTTCAATTTGAGTGCTTGTGATTGGTTTGTTCATATTTTCTATTTCCTCCTTGTTCAGTCTTGGAAGGTTCTGCATTTCTAAGAATTTTTCTATTTCTTCCAGGTTGGCCATTTTATGGGCATAGAGTTGCTTGTAGTAATCTCTCATGATCCTTTGTATTTCTGCAGTGTCAGTTGTTACTTCTCCTTTTTCATATCTAATTCTATTGATTTGAGTCTTCTCCCTTTTTTTCTTGTTAAGTCTGGCTAGTGGTTTATCAATTTTGTTTATCTTCTCAAAGAACCAGCTTTTGGTTTTATTGATCTTTGCTATTGTTTTCTTTGTTTCTATTTCATTTATTTGTGATGTGATTCTTATGATTTCTTTCCTTCTGCTAACTTTGGGGTTTTTTTATTCTTCTTTCTCTAATTGCTTTAGGTGTAAGGTTAGGTTCTTTATTTGAGATGTTTCTTGTTTCTTAGGGTATGATTGTATTGCTATAAACTTCCCTCTTAGAACTTTTCCTGCTGCATCCCATAGGTTTTGGGTTGTCGTGTTTTCATTCTCATTTGTTTCTAGCTATTTTTTGATTTCCTCTTTGATTTCTTCAGTGATCTCTTGGTTATTAAGTAGTGTATGGCTTAGCCTCCATGTGTTTGTATTTTTTACAGATCTTTTCCTGTAATTGATATTTAGTCTCAGAGCATTGTGGTCAGGAAAGATACTTGATATGATTTCAATTTTCTTAAATTTACCAAGGCTTGATTTGTGACCCAAGATATGATCTATCCTGGAGAATGTTCCATGAGCACCGGAGAAGAAAGTGTATTCTGTTGTTTTTGGATGGAATGTCCTATAAATATCAATTAAGTCCATCTTGTTTAATGTATCATGTAAAGCTTGTGTTTCATTATTTATTGTCATTTTGGATGATTTGTCCATTGGTGAAAGTGGGGTGTTAATGTCCCCTACTATGATTGTGTTACTGTTGATTTCCCCTTTTATGGCTGTTAGTATTTGCCTTATGTATTGAGGTGGTCCTATGTTGGGTGCATAAATATTTACAGTTGTTATATCTTCTTCTTGGATTGATCCCTTGATCATTATGTAGTGTCCTTCTTTGTCTCTTGTAATATTCTTTGTTGTAAAGTCTATTTTGTCTGATATGAGAATTGCTACTCCAGGTTTCTTTTGATTTCCATTTGCATGGAATATCTTTTTCCATCCTCTCACTTTCAGTCTGTATGTGTCCCTAGGTCTGTAGTGAGTATCTTGTAGACAGCATATATATGGGTCTTATTTTTGTATCCATTCAGCCAGTCTATGTCTTTTGGTTGGAGCATTTAATCCATTTACATTTAAGGTAATTATTGATATGTATGTTCCTATTCCCATTTTCTTAATTGTTTTGGGTTTGTTATTGTAGGTCTTTTCCTTCTCTTGTGTTTCCTGCCTAGAGAAGTTCCTTTAGGATTTGTTGTAAAGCTGGTTTGGTGATTCTGAATTCTCTTAGCTTTTGCTTGTCTGTAAAGGTTTTAATTTCTCCCTCAAATCTGAATGAGATCCTTGCTGGGTAGAGTAATCTTGGTTGTAGGTTTTTCCATTTCAGCACTTTAAATATGTCCTGCCACTCCCTCTGGCTTGCAGAGTTTCTGCTGAAAGATCCACTGTTAACCTTATGGGGATTCCCTTGTGTGTTATTTTTCCCTTGCTGCTTTTAATATTTTTTCTGTCTATTTAATTTTTGATAGTTTGAAAAATATGTGTCTTGGTGTGTTTTTCCTTGGATTTATCCTGTATGGGACTCTCGGTGCTTCCTGGACTTGATTAACTATTTCCTTTCCCATATTAGGGAAGTTTTCATCTATAATCTCTTCAAATATTTTCTCAGTCCCTTTCTTTTTCTCTTCTTCTTCTGGGACCCCTATATTTTAATGTTGGTGCGTTTAATGTTGTCCCAGAGTCTCTGAGACTGTCCTCAATTCTTTTCATTCTTTTTTCTTTATGCTGCTCTGCTGTAGGTATTTCCACTATTTTATCTTCCAGGTCACTTATCTGTTCTGCCTCAGTTATTCTGCTATTGATCCATTCTAGAGAATTTTAATTTCATGTTTGTGTTGTTCATGATTGTTTGTTTGCTCTTTAGTTTTTCTAGTTGCTTGTTAAACGTTTCTTGTGTTTTCTCCATTCTATTTCCCAGATTTTGGATCATCTTTACTATCATTAATCTGAATTATTTTTCAGGTAGACTGCCTATTTCCTCTTCATTTGGTAGGTCGGGTGGGTTTTTATCTTGCTCCTTCATCTGCTGTGTGTTTTTCTGTCTTCTCATTTTGCTTAACTTACTGTGTTTGTGGTCTCCTTTTTGCAGGCTGCAGGTTCATAGTTCCGGTTCTTTTTGTTGTCTGCCCCCAGTGGCTAAGTTTGGTTCAGTGGGTTGTGTAGGCTTCCTGGTGGAGGGGAGTAGTGCCTGTGTTCTGGTGGATGAGGCTGGATGTTGTCTTTTTTATGGGCAGGTCCACGTCTGGTGGTGTGTTTTGGGGTGTCTGTGACCTTATTATGATTTTAGGAAGCCTCTCTGCTAATGGGTGGGGCTGTTTTCCTGTCTTGCTAGTTGTTTGGCATAGGGTGTCCAGCACTGTCACTGCTGGTCATTGAGTGGAGCTGGGTCTTGGCATTGATGGAGATCTCTGGGGGATTTTCGCCATCTGATATTACATGGAGCTGATATTACATGGGATATTACATGGAGCTGGGATATTACTGGTGGACCAATGTCCTGAACTTGGCTCTCCCACCTCAGAGGCACAGCCCTGGCACCTGGCTGGAGCACCAAGAGCCTGTCATCCACACGGCTCAGAATAAAAGGGAGAATAAAGGAACGAAAGAAAGAAGTTAAAATAAAATAATATAAAATAAAGTTATTAAAATAAAAGATAATTATTAAAAATTTTTTAAAGTAATAAAAAAAAGAAAGAAAGAAGAGAGCAACCAAACCAAAGAACAAATCCACCAATGATAAGAGCTAAAAACTATACTAAAATAACCCCCAAAAAACAAAAAAACGGATAGACAGAACCCTAGAACAAATGGTAAAAGCAAAGCTATACAGACAAAATCACACACAGAAGCATAAACATACACACTCACAAAAAGAGGAAAAGGAAAAGTATATATATATATATATATATATATCATTGCTCCCAAAGCCCACCGCCTCAATTTTGGTATGATTCGTTGTCTGTTCAGGTATTCCACAGATGCAGGGTACACCAAGTTGATTGTGGAGATTTAATCCGCTGCTCCTGAGGTTGCTGGGAGAGATTTCCCTTTCTCTTCTTTGTTCTCACAGCTCCTGTGGTTCAGCTTTGGATTTGGCCCTGCCTCTGCGTGTAGGTCGCTGGAGGGCGTCAGTTCTTCGCTCAGACAGGATGGGGTTAAAGGAGCCGCTTATTCAGGAGCTCTGGCTCACTCAGGCCGTGGGGAGGGAGGGGCACGGAGGGCGGGGCGGGCCTGCGGCGGCAGAGGCCACCATGACGTTGCACCAGCCTGAGGCGCGCTATGAGTTCTCCCGGGTAAGTTGTCTCTGTATCCCGGGACCCTGGCAGTGGCGGGCTGCACAGGCTCCCGGGAGGAGAGGTGTGGAGTGTGACCTGTGCTCGCTCACAGGCTTCTTGGTGGCGGCAGCAGCGGCCTTAGCGTCTCATGCCCGTCTCTGGGGTCCGTGCTGATAGCCGCGGCTCGCGCCCGTCTCTGTAGCTCCTTTAAGCAGCGCTCTTAATCCCCTCTCCTCGAGCACCAGGAAACAAAGACGGAAGAAAAAGTCTCTTGCCTCTTCGGCAGGCCCAGACTTTTCCCTGGACTCCCTCCCGGCTAGCCGTGGTGCACTAACGCCCTGCAGGCTGTGTTCACGCCGCCAACCCTAGTCCTCTCCCTGCGCTCCGACCGAAGCCCGAGCCTCAGCTCCCAGCCCCGCCCGCCCCGGCGGGTGAGCAGACAAGCCTCTCGGGCTGGTGAGTCAGTGCGGGGAATCTCGCCGCTTTGCCCTCCGCACCCCTGTTGCTGTGCTCTCCTCCGCAGCTCTGAAGCTCCCCCCCTCCGCCACCCGCAGTCTCTGCCCATGAAGGGGTTTCCTAGTGTGTGGAAACTTTTCCTCCTTCCCAGCTCCCTCCCACTGGTGCAGGTCCCGTCCCTATTCTTTTGTCTCTGTTTATTCTTTTTTCTTTTGCCCTACCCAGGTACGTAGGGAGTTTCTTGCCTTTTGGGAGGTCTGAGGTCTTCTGCCAGCGTTCAGTAGGTGTTCTGTAGGAGTTGTTCCCCGTGTAGATGTATTTCTGATGTATTTGTCGGGAGGAAGGTGATCTCCATGTCTTACTCATCTGCCATCTTGAAGCTCCTCTCTACTCATATGCTCTTACTACACATATGACCTTGTTGTTCCCCATCAGGAGGTGGTGTCTGTCTATCTTCCCCTTGAGACTGGGTGAATCCTTGTGCTTATCATCTGGTGTCAGTATGATGCTATGTGACTTCCAAGACGGGGCCATAAAAGGAGAGACAGCTTTCTCCTAGCTGTTTATCTTGGGTCACTTAATTTTGGAACCCAGAGTTCACACTAAGAGGATACCCAGGCCACATGCAGAGGCCTGTGTGAGGGGTTCTGGCTGACAAGCCCAGCTGAAGTTCTGGCTGACAGTCAGCAATGACTACCTGTCATGTAAGTGGGGGAAGCCTTTGAGATGACACTAGGACCAGACACCATCTGACTGCAACTTCAAGAAAGTCCATGGAGTAAGAACTACTTAGCTCGGTCCAGTCAACTACCAGAACTGGAAGAGACAAGAAGTGATTGTTTCTGTTTTATGCTGCTATGTTTGAGGCGGTTTATTATGCAAGATGTTTTGATTCCTAAATCAAAGCCCTTAAAATAAAAGCAAATGCCTTAATTGTAGAAAAGGTAGACATCGTTGAAGTTAAATTTTAGGAATATGTGTTATATTTTGTAAAAATAGTGCAAGGGTTATAAAGCATAATGGAAGTGATGGATGCTTGTTCTGTGTCTTCCCACTTTGAAGCTTTCCTTGTCAGTAAATAACTACGAGTGATAAACTTCTCTAATATTGTGCCTGCACAAGCACGGTAGTCTTTCTTGTCTGCTATTGCAGCATGGCTCGGGTCAAAGCAGGGCAGCCCCATTTTCCCATCTTCCTGGGGTAGTCCCCATCTACATATGTGTGGTCCCAGGGTTATACTAATGATTCCCCCATCCTTTGCTTTACTTTCAAAAGGGTCCTAAATTGGACAATAAATTATACTGTAATTGTGGTCTCAGGGAACTGAGCAAACGCATAGCCACCCAGGTCATTATTCTCCACATTTTTCTCACCCAAATTGAAATGATGGTCAATGTGTGAAATTGCTTTATGTTAATTAAGCTAGTGAGACCACAGCCACAGATCATGTCTCTGTAGAGGGCATAATGGCTGGGCTTCACCTCATCATGGTTAGGGACCCCATGAACGTTTGGGTTACATGGTTGTCCATCAGTCGTACTGAATTTATGAGGGTTATCGATGTGATGCTCCAATGAATCAAGATTCAAAATGTGGGCAACAGTCAAGGAGAACCAAGGACAGCACGCAAGATCCGTTTGTTCCAGGAATACCATAGAAAGCTCACAGCTTTCTTCTATGAGGCATTGCTGTATATTTTATAATCAACAGTAAAGAGATAGGAGAAAATCTTGACGTACTAAAGCTGGAAGCCATCATTTACTTCTTAGATGGGATTCCCCCTTGTTAAAGAAAATGGAAATAAAAGTCCAAGAGAGCTTGCAGAATGTCAATATTAATCCTGTTGCCTTAGAAAATTTTATAAAATGGCAAGATGAAAAGGAACCTCAAAAGTTGTGTAGAATAATACCCTCTGTTTAGAAAGGGGTCCAGACACCTCTTTATTCTGCATTAATAGTATCCAGGGAAGGAAATTCCACTCTTTTTATCTTAGTAACCTGTTCCAAGGTCTAAAGATGTTTACAATTAGACAAGTTCTGTTTAGTCACAGGCATACACTTTTTTAAAGTGCTTTCGTAGAAATCATCTCTGGCATTGGGTAGACAAAACACACACACAACTGACTGAATTTTTTTTTTTTTCTGAAACTGTATAGCTAAAACCTATGGTATCCCTAGCTAGTTTTAAATTTCTTTCATGACATTCAAGTCTCTCACATTTCACCTTCTTTTCAACATTTAGACCATTTTAGATGAATTTTCAAATCAGATTCTTTCGTCAGCTCTCTGCTTCCTTCTGGCAAAATACACAGAGGCCATGGTCTGTGCTTTTATCAAATGTTTTAATTCATTATTTTAATTTAATATAATTGCCCATTATTATAAGTATATAAGTGCAGTCTAGAGTACATTATTCTCCATATGAATATGTTTATTAGCAGGATATTCTGATCACAGGAAAAGGACATAAATTCATGAGTGTTTATACAAAATAATGTGAAATTTAAGTGCTCTCAGCTTTTTGCCCTTTTCAAAGACCACTTCCTTCAGTTCAAATATTAAGTAACATTTTGATAGTTTTCAATATAGTTTTAAACGGTCTTAAGCATTCACATTTCTGTAAGTGTTCTAAAATAACAAATACCCTAAAACGTGTGTGTAAAGTTGATATATGTAACTAGATGTAAATATGCAGTTAAGAATGATACACACATGTATATTCAGTATAATACATATAAACATATGAAATAGGAAGAACTTGGATATTATAACAAGAGAAGTGAAATTTAACCTGTTCCGTATATTTGTGCTTTCTGAAAAATGACAAAATCTATTGCCGTAGAAAAGTCTCTATAGATAAACGTTGGTCCATACCTGCCAGGATTTGTAAATACAAAATACAGACTCAAAAGCATCTGCTTTAAACCTTATTATTTTAGAAAAGCATTTTCTTTAGTGTTTTGCTCTATTTTTCAATAATATTGAGTAAGCTACACTTTTCCTAATAGCATTCACAGGCCAACGTTACATGAATCCACTTTTAGTTCTTTATTTATATTAGGAGATGATAATAAATAATAGAGCTAAGAAAGTGAAGAGCGGGAACCGTCAATAGCACAGTGTTGGTATGGAGAGTGATTTATTTCTCATTGTTAAACATCACTGTTGAAATCTGTCAACTAGCTTGAAGGTCAACTATAAAAGTGTCAGTAAACATGAGACACAGACTTCATGCTGGAGAACAGCAGAGAATAGTCAGAAAACATTCATTTTCTTGGCTGAGATAATGAGGCACTCACAGAGACATAATAGTTTCACGTGATTTCCTTTTATGCAGCTCCGGGTTCAAGGATAACACTCCTCTCACACTGGGAATAATACAAGCTTTGTAATCACTTTAGCTTAGGACTGCATAATAGGATTAAACGGTATAAAATTTGTTTAGTTGAACAGCATGTGCCAAGCTTGCACTGTGAATAGAGATCCTTACATGACGTTAGAAGAATTTCCTTAAGAACAAAGAGGGGAAGATGCAGAAGGAGGGAAAGGAATCAACCAGGAGACAGTGGTGATCGGGGCAAGTCATGAGGGAGGAACTGAACTTAGAGCAAGAGGATTCAAAGAAATCCTTGCTCATCTAGGGAAACTGTCTCCCATGTCCCAGACCTCCTTCCTGTCCTTCTCATTGTTCTGACTTTCTTCAATTCACACTTCAGAGAAATTTCAGTTTCTTGACTTCCTGCTGTTTCCTCTTTTCTTAGCCTTTACAGAAGATTGGAATCAGAGTCAGGCACACAATGATAATTTTAGGCTATATGTATATAAAATCTGTAATTTCTCCTCTTTACCTGTGAACCATAAGACACACACCTAAATACTAAAGGTATAATTTAAGATGGTTTCACCTTTAGAGTTTATAGGGCTTTAGAATAACACATTTGCAAATCAAAATTATTGACTTCGTGTCCCAAATTTCCAGTTTAGAATTTATGATCACCACAAATCTGTTCTTCTTTTAAGGAAAGAGGATTTGTTATTTTTATGACAATATGAGGCTTTTTATATAAACACAAGTCAGAAAAATATTTATGGACTCTAGGCATTAATTAGTTGCTTAGAAAGTATACATAGTGGTGTAATTAGTTATATGAAACAATAGTCTAGAAAATGCAGTTGCCATAAAGTAAATCTACTCACACTCCTGGAAATTCACAACATGTGGATTGTGGCTGAGGCTGTTCTGGTGGCCTGATCTTGATGGGAAACAAGACAGAAGGGCAGGACTTCCTATAATAGCACAGCTGGAGGTCCCCTATATCATAGGTTTCTGGAATTCCATCAGGCCCCCCTCTGGTTCAATACAATTTATAACTCCTTTATAAGAAGAGAAACTTCAATCTCATGGGTAGAAGTTGGGCTTTAAAGACTGATGCAGTTGAGGTGTAGGCATATTAACATTTTAAAAGATATATGTATTTTGAGGTCAAATGTTAGAGTCGAAAAGTCCTTAGAGGTCATCTAGTCCCACTGGCTGCTCAACACATACATCCCTTTCTTTCAGCAGTGGGTCATAATTCATTTCACAGACCCTTTTGAGAATCTCATGAAAGGTATGGACCCCTGCCTGAAACATGTGCACATACAACATAAAACCTTACATTCAAGCAATATATTTGAATCCATAAGCTCTTTAATTGAACAAATATTTATTGTGTACCTACTGTGTATGCATTGGGTACTGTCCTAGGCATTTGGAAGATACCAGTGAATCCTTGCCTTCATTGAACTTAGGTTCTGTTGTTCCCATTGCTGGATTTTCCCTGGTCTAAATTTAATGTTTTGAACATTAGTGCTTAAATTATACATTTCCAGAGGAAGCCAAGAAAATAATTAACTGCTGAAACATGCCATCCTCACCAGTTGTAAACTGTAAAAGTAAGAGCTATGCCATGATCTAGTAGGAGCTCCTTGCTGGATACAACAGGCCATCTGCTCGGTCTAATGTGCCTTGTCACACTCGTTAGTAATCATGCTGTTGAAGTCAAGTACAGTTTCACTGAATAACCCATCTGACAGGAGTGGTATGGTGATGTCTTACAGGGTTATTGTGAGGATTAACTGAGATGCTGTAGATTCAGCACTACTAATTTGGTATGACCCTAATCTTCTAGGGTTGTGAAGTCACTTTTAATATGGGCTAGCATTAATTAAATTAAAAAGATGATTTAAGACAATGGATGGTATAAAGAAACATAAAGAATGGTGCGCTGTGTGTATATGTTTGTATTTTTAAAATTCACTTTTCCTTCTTTGCCAGAAAGCAAAATGCTGGTTTAGAATTGTTTTCTCAAGTTCTACATTTGCTTATGATTCCATCCTGTAGGACTTAACCACACTAGACTTTATTTAAAGATTTTCACAATACCAAGATCCTCAATGAATTTAAAAAAAAAATCCATGTTTAAATAGATTGACCAGACAAGCCTTAATTGTCAGTTAATTCCCCAGGCATAGTGATATCTTGACTTAGCAATCTGAGGTGTCCTGTAATTGATCACTCAAACATGCCCCATCTTGTTTGTTTCAGAAGCTCAGGTTCTCTAAGTTTTAAGGGAAATCTTAGTGTTTTAAAAGCACTAATTTATTTGGTTCTCTCAAGTCCTGCAAGTTGTCAATAATTGATGAAATGTCCTGTGCCCCCATCTTTCTCCATTTCCCCATCCATTTCAGGGCTTTGCAATGCTAGAACAATTTATAGAAACTCTGCAATTTCAAACACAATGTTTATGTCTGCAGTAAATTGCATATGATTGCAGATTGCCTTAGTGATAACTTTTCTCCATCATTTAATGTAATATGGCTGTGAAATTTGATAGAGAGATACAATCTGAAATTGGTAATTGACACTTTCACACTATGTTAGCTTGGTCCTTATTCTGTTGATCTTTTTCTTCATCTTCAATTCAGTATCCTTATTATATTCTAAGCTATAATACAATCTAGTTTTTTAAAAATACAATTATCTAAACTTATATTTAGAATATTACTGACAAGCTAGAATCTATTAAACTGTTTAAATCAACACAATCAACCTATGATTAGGTTTTTTTTTTTTTTTCTCACTTTGTTCTTTACCTAGCACAGGGCCTGGCTCATCCTGGGTGCTGCTCTTTAAATTTAACATGTGATTTTCATGTATAAATGGCCTCATAGCTTCTGCCTTATGCAATATGACACCACCTTCAACCACTGATAATCCACAGCAAACATGAAACATCTGACATGTGTTTCATGACTCCTCTAGTCAATGAATTCAGACAACATTCCCGAGAAGCCCAGGAGTCTGTGGTACTGAATAGGAAGAAACTAAGGAGATGTGGCAAGACATTTGATTAGTCCTGGAAAGTAGACACAGAATCAGACAAGCAAAACTTCTCTAGTATGAACATATGCAAGTTTTGCAGTCCTATTATTAAATTTTGCATTAACAGATTGCTTGAGGTGTAGTTCTTGATCAGCATGTGTCAGATAGATTGGCAGCCACCTGCATTACTTTGAAAATACAACCCATAAAGATATGAGATCAAAGCCCGAGGCAAAACTGACACAGAGGTCTTCTCAAGCCAAATGATGGCAGAGAATATTAAGACAGGGTTTTTATGACTCAAAATGAACTAGAGGACATGTGGAGGAGGAAGCTGGGACGAAGTGAGAGAGTGGCATGGACATATATACACTACCAAATGTAAGATAGATAGCTAGTGGGAAGCAGCCGCATAGCACAGGGAGATCAGCTCAGTGCTTTGTGACCACCTAGAGGAGATCAGCTCAGTGCTTTGTGACCACCTAGAGGGGTGGGATAGGGAGGGTGGGAGGGAGATGCAAAAGGGAGGAGATATGGGGATATATGTATATGTATAGCTGATTCACTTTGTTATAAAGCAGAAACTAACACACCATTGTAAAGCAATAATACTCCAATAAAGATGTCAAAAATAAAAAAAACACAAGACTTCCTATCATAAAACTGCCTGGTGATTAAGGCTAAATTGTTTCTTCTACCTTAAATACAATGTTTCATATCACACAGCATCTTATAGCATTGAGAATTGAATGCCTATCAAGTGTGTGACCAAGACATATGCAACAGCATAAACTTGTGTGTTTGCTTGGGGATTGAGAAAGGGCATTTTTGTATTATTGTCTTTTTAGAACAAGCTGCTGTTTGTGCAACTGTGCCTTTTCTCATTGAACGTGTGTTAGGTTCACTTGTTGAAGAACAATTGCAGCTCCTATCTAAAGCTGCTGAGACTACTTAAGATTTTTGTCTTTTGGTTGGCCTGAAAATTTTTCTCCAATGGAACAATGTCACCCCTTAAGGTTGACACAAAGTGCCCTGTCACCATTGTACTTTACCGTCTATCCACATACTATGGTGAAGCATTTTCCTGTTTTCCAGTTTGGCATCGCCTCCAGTCCACAATAAAACAGCTCATTGGGCATTACTCTGCAGTTGATTATTTGCACTCTCCCATGCAGACTGTTTTTACCATGAAGTACTGGAAAATTATACACATTCTAAGATTCCATTCTTGCTGGCTTCGTTCTGTCACTGAATTGTAAAAATGGAAATATTATTTTTTAAGTCATGAATTATACAAATTCAGAATGTTGTTTTACTTTTTCTAGAAGGTTTTTAGTTGCGGTCAAGTCACTGCCATTTAGCCACTAAATACAATGTTTGTGGTTAGAACAAGAATCCTAGCCAGGAACATTTACCCCTAGATACGTGCATGGCACACTCCTTCGCACCTCTGCTCAATTATCATCTTTTCAGAAAGGCTGTCTCTGACCCCCTCAACTCCCACTACCAAGCTGGCACCCCTTATCAACCCTGTCTTGCATTACTTTTGAGAGTAGTACATATTAGAATATGACCTATACATTTATCTGTTTATAGCTTGTCTCCAATGTGTGTAAGGGAAAGGGCTTTGTTTCATTCTCTGCTCTATTTCCAGCAGCTAGAATTATGCCTGACTAGTAGGTGTTCAAAATATACTTATTGATTAAATGAATAAATGAGACTAATTATTCACAGACCCACACTTTAACCTGGAGCCTTTTACCATACTGCCTCTTTTGGTTTATTCTCTTTTTTGAGGATAAATGTCTCAGTGAGCAGAGGGTAGCTCAACTAACAGAATTTGATGTCAGCTTATCAGTCTGTGGTCTTGATAGAGATTCAGTTGGAGTATTCCATTACTGGAGAAATGTGATACATAAAAGATATCTTCTTCAGGTTTATTATCTAATCCAACATAGCTGTTTGTTTCAGTCAATTCCATCAATAAGTGGATTTGACTGGTCTTATGGATTAAATTACTTCTTGCCCAATTAGCATAATTAAGTAGGTGTAATGTTGTGTGTTCAGTATAGGACTGCAGAGATTTAAGCAAGAAGAAATTGGCTTAAAAGGAGTGGATGGATTTTATTAGTCACAGCAATAAATTTTCCTGATCATCATAGTGACTTCAAAAATGCAAATCGAATAATAACATTTGTTGTGTATTGAGTCCTTAGTATGTGCCGACATAGTGCAAAGAGGCTTCTATCTCACATGATACACGTGATACAGCCAAGTGAAGGAGTTATTCCCATTGCCATTTAACAGATGAGGAAACAAAATCTTAAACCATGGTATGAAACCTATCCTAGGGCAGCAGCTAGGACCTGGCAGAGATGTAATTCAAAATCCGATTCTCTTGATTTCAAATTCCGTCTTCCTGATCTGCTTACGCTGAGGCTATTGAAAGAGAACAAAACCACATCTACTTGAGGGAGCTCAATAAATGATTAAATTGAATTGTCTTGAAAATATAAAATAATATATGACCTGTTGAAATTAAAAAAAAAGTCTTCCTCAGTGTTTGGTTTACAGAGACTGCCACTCTGTGTTCTATCATTCTCATAACCTGCCCCCTTTCTCTCTGGACTTGGTGCAATTTCTGCCTGAGAGACTAGCAGCAGAACAGTTTTCTCAAGAACCATAATAATATAAATTGAAAAATGACATTAATAGCAGAAGTGGAAAGGAGGGCAATTTGTCTTATGTTTCAATTTCAAGATAATAGACTAATCCCATCAATGGAAAAGTTTATCTTAAACCTCTTCTCTCCTCTCCCCCAGATAGCATCTCCCACTCTAGACTTTCCAAAGTATTCTATAAAAAGTAGTCTTTTTGAAACCCTTGGACTTGGAGATAGTGCTTTAAAGAAGAAAAAAAAAAGTCAGACTATAAACCGGATACATTAGTAGCCAATCAGGGCTTTCATCCATGAACTTGTTCTGGAGTGGGTCATTGATATTTTAAGTGCTTTTTGACAATGAAAAATAAATCAGGAGACAACAATATGGAAAAATACTGTCAGTGGAAAAATGCAACTGGTGAATTTGTTTGATCAGTCTGATTTTAACAGAAGGAAAATCAAACAGGATTTTAAAAATACTCTTTGTTAATCTTTTTAAAATAAATTATACTTGGCAAAACTATGGAGACAGTAAAAAGATCAGTGGTTGCCAGGGACTCGAGGGGAAGGAGGAATGAGTAAGCAAAGCTTAGAGGATTTTTAAGGGAGTGAAAACACTATATGTATAATACTATAATGATGGGTACATGACATTCTACATTTGTCAAAACCCTTAGAATATACAACACCATGAGTGAACCCTAATATAACCTGTGGACTTTGGGAGATAATGGCGTGTCAATGTAGGTTTATCAGTTGTAACAAATGTACTCCTCTGGTGAGGGATTTTTTTTTCATTTTTTAAAATTGAAGGGTAGTTGATGTACAATATTATTGATACATAAGTTACAGGTGTACAGCATAGTGATTCACAATTTTAAAAGGTTACATTCCATTTATAGTTACTACAAAATACTGGCTGTATACCCTGTGTTGTACAATACATCCTTGTAGCTTATTTATTTTATACATACTAGTTTGTACCTCTTAATCCCCTATCCTTATCTTGTGACTCCCCCTTTCCTCTCCCCACTGGTAACCACTAATTTGTTTTCTATATCTGTGAGTCTGTTTCTTCTTTGTTATATTCACTGGTTTGTGATGGGGGATGCTGATAATGAGGGAGGTTGTGCCTGTGTGGAGACAGGGAATGTACGGGAAATCGCTGTACCTTCCTCTCAATTTTGATGTGAACCTTAAGCTACTCTAAGATAGCTAGTTGGAAGCAGCCGCATAGCACAGGGAGATCAGCTCGGTGCTTTGTGACTGCCTGGAGGGGTGGGATAGGGAGGGTGGGAGGGAGGGAGACACAAGGGGGAAGAGATATGGGGATATATGTATATATATAACTGATTCATTTTGTTCTAAAGCAGAAACTAACACACCATTGTAAAGCAATTATACTCCAATAAGGACGTTTAAAAAATATATATATATATATACTTATATTTTCTGCTGTTATTTAAGAAGATAAAGCAGCTGACAGTGACCTGCAAAGCTTGCTGAGAAAATTTCCCCCTGCCATATAGATGCATTCTGTAGCCTTGCGTGTTCCTAGCCTGTCTAGAAGTCTGGTTTCTGCCTGTGGAAGAGCTACAAAATCTTTGCCTTGTATCTCAGGTAAGACCAGTATCTGATAAAAAGTTGAACAAGCTGGTAAGTAAGGTATGTATTTGTTGGAACTGAGGAGAACTTATTCATAGACAGTACTAAAAAATATCTTCGCAACTTGACCAGAAGCAAGGTAACATCACTAAAAATTTCCTTGACAGGAATAAAAAAGTGATATACAGCATTTTTAATGAAAATAGTTGCTGGTGTTAGTAATTTATATTCCCTCTTTTATCTGTATTTTGATATACTATCTCTGTATTTGGGAACTTTTATTAAACACCTGAAATTAACACCTTTTTTTGTATGAGGTAGAGTAGAAGCTACTTAATAACTATGGCAGCCTCCCTTATTTTTTTGATGTCTGGTTATTTATTTACTGACTCATAAATTATTATCATAACTAGTTGTGTTGGTTTCCTGTTGCTGTTGTAACAAATTGCCACAAACTCAGAGGTTTATACAAATTTATTATATTACAATCCTGGAAGTTAGAAGATCTAAATGGATCATCAGGGCTGCATTCCTCCTGGACATGCTAGGGGAGAATCTGGTTCCTTTCGTTTTCCAGCTTCCAGAGGCCACCTGCATTCCTTGGCTCCTGGCCCCTTCCTCCATCTTCAAAGCCAGCAGCCAGTGTAGCATCCCATCTCTCTCTCTACTTCCATTGTCACATAGGCTTTTTTTCCCCAAGTATATAAATTTGAGAGTTTTTATTTATTGATTTAATTTTTAAACATCTTTATTGGAGTATAATTGCTTTACAATGGTGTGTTAGTTTCTGCTGTATAACAAAGTGAATCAGCTATACATATACATATATCCCCATTTCTCCTCCGTCTTGAGCCTCCCTCCCACCCTCCCTATCCCACCCCTCTAGGTGGTCACAAATCACCGAGCTGATCTCCCTGTGCTATGTCACATAGGCTTTTGATTGGCCCTCCCGCCTCCCTCTTATAAGGACCCTGTGACTACATTGTACCCACCCAGATATTCCAGGGTAATCTCACAACTCAAGATCCTTAAATTAACACATCTGTAAAGTCCCCATTTCAATGTAAGGTAACATATTCACATGTTCCGAGGATTAGGACATGCACATTTTGGGGGACCATTATTCTGTCTGCCACACTATCTAAGCTGCTGGATAAAGATGCCTCCTGAAACCCATTCCAGCTGAGTCTAAACAGGCCAAAATATTTTAAAGTTTTATTTTATTACACAACAAATAATGAATATATAAATGCATTCTCATTGTAAAATACGTAAATATTATGACAAAACTGAGTCTTACTTCACGATCACATTTAATGTCCAGGCCCTTCCCTCCAGGTAACCATTAATATCAATGAGTACCCTGTATGCTATGAGGCCTTTCTACATATCTGCATAAAATAAGTGTCTCTATACAAAAATGATACATAGTATTATTTTTTAAAAGACATAAATGATAATATACTGTACATTTCTATGTTCAAGTAACGTTTTTCCATAATATACTAAAAGTTGATAGAATGGCTATAATATGTTGGTATAATTATCATTCTTCTGTTGATTAATATGCTTATTTCCCTTTTTTTTAATTAAGCAGTTTTAACTGATGCAGCAATACCTCACACTTGCCTCTTTGCACACTTATTGGAGTGGTTCTCTAGGGCTGGAAGTGACAAGACACAGGAGATGTGCTTCAAAAATCTAACAAATGCCACAAAATTGCTTTCCAAAGTGGCTGCACCAATTTACTACTAGCCACTTCGGAGAGTTCCTTTTCCCCTTTAGGCTCAGCAGCTTTTGATATTATAACATTTTCCCTGCATTAGACTGTTTTTAAAAAATGGTATCCCATGCTTGCTTTAATTCCCATTTCCTCCCTGACCAGTGAGGCTGCATGCCTTCTCTTGCTTACTGGCTACTTAGATTTCCCCTTTGGAATTGCCAATTTATATTTTTTCCTCATTTTTGTGGACCATTAAAATATTAATGTGTAAGAGTTATTTTTATATGCTAGATACTAACTTTTTGCTTGTTATAGAAATTTCAAATGTATTTCCCTTTTCTGTTGTTTGGTTTAAAAAAATTTTTATGGAAACTTTTAGCATAGATAAGTCTTTAATTTTGACGTAGTCAAATTTATTACTCCCTTAATATTTTGTTTTTAAGTGACAACATCACTTATTCCAGGCTTATAGCTATATTTTTCATAATTATCTTAAAATTTGCCTTAGATTTATATCTTGAATTAATTTAGAACTCTGTGGGGTAGGCTCTTAACTTTATCATTTTTAAAAATTAATACTCAACTGTTCCAACCCCATTTATTGAATAATGTGTCATTTCCTTAGCAGTTTAAAACACCAACTTTATTTTTTACAAAACCTACATATATAAATGAGTCTGTTTCTTGATTCTTTGTTTTGATTGATTGATATGCTACTCTTATATTGATCCTAGTCAGCTTAATTTCTGTATGCTGTTTAGATATGCTTTGATAATACACTTTTTTCTTCTTTTTCAAAAATGTCTCTGATATTCTTATAGTTAAGGCCTCCTACATGAAATTTTGAATCAGTCTGTCAAATTCCTTTACAAATCCTGTTGGAATGTGGATTCAGAATACGCTAAGTTTAAGACTTTTTTTTTTTGAGAATTATAATAAATTTCTTCATTTATTCAGATTATTATTTCTGCCATTCTGGATAATTTTATAGTTTCCTTAAACAAAGTCTTGCATATTTTAGTTAATTTCTATTTTACAGAGTTTGAAAGATACTTTTCATTTATTGTCTTATTGCTCTGGCAAAATGCTCTATTATAGTGTTTTAATTAAGAAGTGATAGCAAAGAAAAAAATTTCTGATTTTCATCAAATGTTAAGTGTGATTACTTTTGGTAGTTTGTAAATACTTTTATTGGTTAATGAAGTTCATTTTTAGTTTTCCTAAGATACACATCATTGACTTGGTATGTAATCATTTGCTTAGGCTAGTTTTTTATAGTTTTGGCATTGGCTTTTGCACTGGGCTGTGTGATCTTTTGAATATGGTGGATGTTGCCAGATACTGAGGAGATATCTTGCTTCTCTGAGTCGTCTACTCCTATCCCTGCTTCCTGCTTGAGGAAGACACCTCTGCGGCTCACTCCTCTGCCCATGAGTGGGCATGGTGACGAAGAGTTGAACTGCTTGGTTCAACTGGGTACTTTCTGTTGAAGTACCCAAATTAATCACCAGAGAGCTCTGGAACCTGGCTCTACCTGAGCAGCCATAAACTCCTTTGAGAGTTTGAAATTCTGGTCTTCTTTAACTCTGTCCCATGTGTCAAACAAGGAGTGCTTTCAGTGAGTTACAAATGGGTAAAAATCTCTCCTGTAGGTTATGAATTAGTACATTAAAAACCTTCTCTCTTTTCTTTCCATGGTGAAAAGAGGGACTAGCAGCATGTACTCAGTTTGTTCTTGAATGAGAATATAGAGTTTGGGAGAACCATGAGGGTTCTTCCATTTTTATTTTGTGAGTATGTGCACAGCACATGCCCTACAATAGACCACCTGGCAAATGCCTAATTGCCCTCTAAGACAACACTTAAGCATCTTTGTTTTTGTCAAAATCACATCAGCATCATTTTTGTTGTCATTATATTAGCTAGAACCCAGTCATATGTGATGTGACTAACTGAGAGAAGCTGGGAAATGCAACCTCACTGGGTGTCCAGGAAGAAGAAATAGTATTTTGGTGAATAGCCAGCAGTTTTGGTCATAGTCTGTAGGTAGAAGACCCAGAATTTGAACTCAAGTTTTCTGCCTACAAAGTCTCTGCTCTTTTCATTATATCATTATGTCCTTGACTATCTACCAGATAGAATCAGAGATGAGTGTTGGTACAGAATAAATGCTGTCTATTGAATCTTACCAGTTAACTAACTGCCACAGAGAGGCTGGCCTGGAGCTCACCATTGGCACCGTTTGTTACTCTCCACTTTGCAGATAACTGTCAATCTCCCTTCTAACTGCCCAAATCCCTAGAAATGCAACATTTCTATTTTATTTTCAGTGCTCCTGCATCCAAGATGTAAGTTGGAGCCTTGCCCTAAGCCAAGTTCACAGGATAAGTTTCTCTTTTGACCTCCATTTTAGGTTCCCCATTGCTTGTCCTCTTCCGGAAGGGAAATGCTACGGCTTCTAGGTGGACACTGAAGGGGTCATTCTTTGCCCAAATTGTAACTGGAGGTTGCCAAGACCATAGGGAGATATGCCTCACCCATCATGATGTGGGCTTGGCTCCTATTTAAATCTTTGCCTAGTGGAAAGGTTTGCAGTCCTTCCTCATGCTTTCTGTGTTGTGTTTTGAATAAACTGCTAGGCCTTGCTGGGAAATCATAGTATACCACATAATTCTAACCCTGAAAACCTGACCTTAGATAAAGTTTGGAAAAGCTGTTTTATTTTAAGTTTGTCAGAGTGTAAATCATGCTACCTTTTACACAAATCAACAAGTAAATTCTTTATTGCCCTCCAAGATAAGCCCACCATGATCCTTTTTAGCTTTTTTTTATTGTTTAGTAAAAGATACACCACCATTAGCTACATTTATGATGTAGCTTAAAGAAAAAAAGGTCTCAATCAGTAGATTCTAAAATACTGATATTTATTAACCAATATGTTACTAAATTTTTTTTAAATCTTGACTTCCTTTTCAGTCAATCCAATGGTTATTTCTAGTTATTTTTGTCACTTTTTTTGTCATTATAACATGCATCCTGAATCTCCTGATTCAGAATTTTTTTACTGAGTGATCATAAAACATGAGATACGTGAGACACCGCTAAAATGGGTTTTCATTTCTTCATTGTCATCATAAATAAACTCTTAGTGGGTAAATTGAAACAGCTAACAAAAATTGACCTAAATTATTATCTCACACAATATGAGACTGGAAACATAAAATAGGACTAAGATTATAAACATATGACTGTCTTTGCAACTTTCTTTCAACTCTTAGCAGTTCACAAGAGCAGTTTATGATAGCAAAAATCTGGATTTCTAGGAGCCACTGCAAATCAACATGCAAAGCAGTGAACAATATGCTGCAAAACTGAGAGCTAAAACGATCTTCAGTAAACTACTATTTATGATGAAACCCCTTGTTGAACATGATTTAGGGTCAATATTTTACATTTTTAGACACCTGCTTAGGGACTCATGTGATACAGCATTGTGCATATTTTCAATCTAAGGCAGGCCTGTGCTACTATTAATATCAGTGGCTACTGACCTAGTTTTTGCCTGATGAATTGGTAAACTCATTTGTCCTCTGGTTGCTTACTATGAGCCACGTGGCATTTTTTCTGTTGTCATATGCCCCATCAATCTGTAAGCATTGGTTCTATATTTAAGAGATACTTAGTTCAGCTCATTTATGAAGTTGGCTTTGGTGTCATGTATTTAAGACATAGTTGGCTTTGGTGTTCCTTAAAAAAAACCTGACAACTGGTCAGACATTACAATTTAAATGTGCTAATGAAGACAGATATATTTACTGAATTAAAACATTATCTCAAAATCACAGCTTTTTGTATTTTTCTGAACACACAATGATTTTATTCAAAAACTCTTTTCCCTGGAGTTATCAGAAGAAATTTAAAATACAGCCAATATATGCTTAATTAAAGCATTCCACATGTGATATCAAAGCACTTCATCTTTTCTCAGGGCAACAGAAATAGGACTACCCAGTAGTAATAAAAAGAAGACTAAAGAAATGTCATGGAAGTACTATGGCTCCACAACATTTAGACGCCAAAGTCATTTGATAGTGTGAAATTACAAGTCAGTGTTAAGTTGGTCTTATATTGAATCTCTATGACTTAAGAGACGAATCCCGTAAAAGCAGCAATTTTAACTATAGGAAGATAAAACTGTAAATCAAAGTGATTATATCAAGTGGCTGTGATAATAATGTTTATATATATATATATTTGCCAAAGTATACAATTGTGGTTAGAATTATTAATTTCCAAAATGCTTGTTATTGGAAAAGCATCATCAACCTGCACTGCTAAAAATAGTTTCCTCGGCTTTTCTTTCCACTAAACTCTGTCTCTGGGGAAGTTTTTACTGGGGAGAATTGCTGTCAGTTGTATGCAGGACCAGAAGTACTGAGGAAACTCATGCACACCTGAGGGCAGTGTTATGCAGATACACAAAGGGAAACATGAACATTCATTGACATTTGAAATACTTTTTCATTTTACTCCTCGGAACTCAGCTAAATAGACCATATTCTGAGTTCTATGCCATTATATTGGTAGAGAAAATATATTTTATACTGGTTACTACACAGTCTAGAAATTGCAGACATTTATTAGTTAAAACCAAAGATTAAACAAATGTAAACTCCTGATATTCTCTTGATTCTTGTTTTATGATCAAAATAAAATTCTCAAAGTTATAAATAACTAATATATGAAAAATCTGTCGTACTTAAATTACCTTAATTATTTCTATTTTCAGTCAGTTTCGTTGAGTATAATTTACATGCAGAATTCCCTCTTTTTTTAATTTAACTTTTTATGCAGCAGGTTCTTATTAGTTATCTATTTTATACATATTAGTGTATATATGTCAGTCCTTTTTAGTGATGGTTCCCTGAGTCTGACAGAAGCATATAGTCATTTAATCACCACCATAATCAAGATATCAAAAAATTCCATCATACCCTCAAATTTCCTTCTGCTTCTTGTAATTATCATCTCCCCAATCCTAACTCCTGAGAACTAGTCATCTGTTTTCTGTTCACACACACACACACACACATATTTGTGTTTCTGTGTGGACATAAGTTTGCAACTTCTTTGGATAATTACCAAGGAGAGGAATTGCTAAATCAAATGGTTAAGAATATGCTTAGTTTTGTGGGAAATTGCCTGACTGTCTTCCAAAGCAACTGTTCCACTTTGCATTCCCACTAGCAATGAATGAGGGCTCCCGTTACTCCACATCTTTGCCAGCATATGGTGTTGTCAGTGTTCTGGATTTTGGCCATTCTAATAGGTATATAGTGGTATTTTATTGTTGTTTCAATTTGCATTTGCTTGGTGACATATGATGTAGAGCATCTTTCGTATGCTTATTTGCCATTTATATATCTTCTTTGGTGAGGTGTCTGTTAAGGTCTTTAGCTAATTTTTCAATTAAGTATTTGTTCTCTTACTGTTGAGTTTTAAGAGTTCTTTGTATATTTTGAATCACAGTCCTTTATCTTATGTGTCTTTTGCATATATTTTCTACCATTGTGGCTTGTCTTAACTATCATTCTCTTGACATTGTCTTTTGTGGAGCAGAAGTTTTTAATTTCAATGAAGTCTAGCTTATCAATTATTTGTTTCATGGATTGTGTCTTTGGTGTTCACCTAAAGGTCATATCCAAAGTCATTTAAGTTTTCTTCTATGTTATCATCTAGGAGTTTTACAGCTCAGCATTTTACATTTAGGTCTGTGATTCATTTTGAGTGAATTTTTATAAAGGGTGTAAGTTCTGTGTCTATATTCATATTTTTGCACGTGGCTGTCTACTTGTTCCAAAACCATTTGTTAAAGAGACTATCTTTGCTCCATTTTATTGCCTTTGCTCCTTCATCAAAGATCAGTTTTCTATATTTATGTGGGTCTGTTTCTGGGCTCTATATTCTGTTCCATTGATTTATTTTTCTGTTCTATCACCAACACCATACTGTCATGATTACTGTAGAATTATAATAAGTCTTGAAGTCTGATAGTATCAGTTCTCTAACTTTGTTCTTCTTTCCATTGGCATGTGTCGTCTATTCTGGGTTTTTTGCCTCTCCATACAAGCTTTAGAATCAGTTTGTTGATATCCACAAAATAACGTGCTAGAATTTTGATTGGGATTACATTAAATCTATGTCCCTATGTTTTTGTCACGTAAATGGTATCATACAATATCTAACCTTTTGAATCTGGCTTTTTTCACTTAGAAGAATGCATCTGCAGTTTATTTATATTGTCGAATATATTAGCAATTTCCTCATTTTAATTGCTAAGCAGTATCCTGTTTTGTGGGTATAACTCAGTTGTTTATCCATTCATCATTCACCAGTTGAAAAACATTTCAGTTGTTTCTAGTTTTTTTGTGATTCTGAATAAAGCCACTGTAAACATTTATATACACATTTTTTTAAAGTTTTTGTTGAATAGGCCTTTCTCAGTTCTTTTTTATTTTAAATAAATAAAATTATTTATTTTAAATTGTATTTTACTTCATTAATTAATTATTTAAATTTTTATTTATTTATTTTTTGGCCATGCCATGTGGCTTGCTGGATCTTAGTTCCCTGACCAGGGCCCCCAGCAGTGGAAGGACAGAGTCCTAACCACTGGACCACCAGGGTATTTCCATACACATTTTTGTATGAAAGCAGAAGTTTTCATTTTTCTTGAGTAAGTAACTAGGAGTAGGATTGCTGGTCATATATAAATGTATAAGAATTATTTTAGAGATAAAAATTTGTGAAACTTATATGAATACTGTATAATAAACTGTAATATGTCCTTAAGTTAATTACTTTAAACATACAATTTTTGGGCTTCCCTAGTGGCATAGTGGTTAAGAATCCACCTGTCAGTGCAGGGGACACAGGTTCGAACCCTGGTCTGGGAAGATCTCACATGCTGCAGAGCAACTAAGCCTATGAGCCACAACTACTAAGCCTGCACTCTAGAGCCCGTGAGCCACAACTACTGAGCCTGTGTGCTACAACTACTGAGACTGCATGCCTAGAGCCCTTGCCCTGCAAAAAAAGAAGTCACCGCAATGAGAAGCCCATGCACTGCAATGAAGAGTAGCCCCCACTTGCCACAACTAGAGAAAAGCTGCACACAGCAATGAAGTCCCAACGCAGCCAAAAATAAAATAAATAAATTTTAAAAAACATACAATTAAAAAAAATTTTCCTTAGTAACTGGTCTAGATAATGTGACTCATACCCATTGTTTCTTTGTCACATTAAGAAGGTTGACCAGGTTAGCTTTGTCTACTAACAGTATTTTTTGTCTTGATAAATTTCAGGATTAAAATGTAAAGCAAAATTGTTTTAAACAAAATATACTGTTTTCAAACTTGTTTGTTACACTACTACATACTTTTCTTGTCTTCTGGCAATAGATACCAGCTCATTTATTCATTCACTGTGAATATAGTCAGCTTAGATAATTGAAATGCACATTAAATAAAGGGAATACACACAAATAAAATATTATTTAAGGTTTTATTAGGTCTCTTGCCTACCAACTGTCTTGTCAGGACTACCAAAATATTGACAAATGTCTGATATTATCTTCACATGATTTATATCTTCTGATCAGTTCCAGCAACTAAATAAGAGAGATGGATGGGGAGGAGAGAGAGACAGACAGAAAGAAGGAGGGAGAAAGAGAGGTAAGGAGGAAGGAGGGAGGGAAGGAAGAAAGAAAGGAAGAAAAGGAGGGAGTAATGGACCGGGATAATATACAAACTGCACACTCAGTGTCTATCTGTATACAGTTGAATGACCACTTAGCTGATTTCAGTATATTTAATCTTTACAAAATAGTAGCAATAGGACAGCTAACTTTCATATTGATTTATATTTTATTTTTTGTTCTTCAATAATTATGAGAGTAGAGATCTTTTTAACTACATTTATAAGAGTAATACTTGAAAGAAGACATCCTACTTGAAAAATATGAAATCTGCACTGGGATACATTTATTGAGTTTAATTTTTATTTCTTAGGAACTTTTAACAAATTATAATAAAATGATAGATTTGTTAATTGCTTAGTAGAGCATGTAACACAATAAACTATTTTAAATTGTAATTATTATAGTTAACAATAATAATAATTATTATTATTATTTTCTTCTTTCAAAAATACTCCATCAGTGATTTTGCACAATTCTGTACAGCTAAACACTGATAGACACTTAAACACTTTTAAAACAATGCTTTTATCAAAATTTCATTGCACAGTAGCATTATTTTTTTAAAGCCTTGATTGAACTGTTTATTTGATAAATTATTTACCTCTGTTTCATTAGTTGTTTTTTCAGGTTGATTTTCCTCGAAACAAATTCCTTGAAACAAATTCCTTTCCTTTGAAACAAATTCCTCTGCCTTCTCATTTTGCTTAACTTTCTCTGTCTCAATGAAATCAGATGAAACAGTTACCCATCCCGGTCTTGAAGAGGTGTCCTTGTGTGGGAGCATCCCTATACAGTTTGCCCAGTGGCTTTGGTGGGAGAACTGTATCTGAAGAGAGCACAAGTTACATCTTTCTCCAGGGTGTGCTGGCAGCTATCACCTTGGTATGAGGCGGGGCTGGAGATGGAGGGGCTAGGGCAGAGCCAGGTGTGAGCCAGGGCTTCTCTTCTGTTCACTGGCCAGCACCAACCTAACAGGGGGCGGAGTCAGTCCCCAACTTGCTGTGGCATAAGCCTGAGGGTCAGGTCTGAGCTGGCTATGTGTGCTCTCCTCACTCCCAGCACCAGTACCCTCGCTCTAGAGGGGAGCAGTGCTGGAACAAGATGGGCTGGAGTAGGTGCTCAGCGTGGGTTGGGGTGCAGACTGGTGTGGTGCTGGCTCCAGTCATAGTTCTGGACTGCTCCCAATCTGCTGCCTCTTTGAGCACCATCAATGGCTGTCCTCTCCCTACTCAGATGTTGCATCAGGCCTATGGGGGCTCCCAATAGAGGTAGGGGATTACAAGGTACAAACTACTATGTATAAAATAAATAAGCTACACGGGTATGTTGCACAGCAAAGGGAATATAGCCAATATTTTATAATAAACTTTGAATGGAGTATAATCTATAAAAATATTAAATCATTATGTTGTACACCTGAAACTAATATAATATTGTAAGTCAACTCTACTTGAATTTAAAAAAGCTCAGATTGAAATTAAATATAAAGTATGTATTTTCAGAATAAAAGAAGATTTTCAAGTGAAAAATATTAAAATTATATTTTTAAAAATAAAATTAGTTAAAAATAAAAATGATAAACACACCAGATTCTGCAAGACTAAGTAATTGTATAAAAATATAAATTTTTGATAACCATTCATGCTTCCTATAAATATTATTGATTACCTGCTATGAGCCAGATACTTTTCTAGGCATTGAGGATGAAGCAAGGAGCAAGACTGACAAGACAGGAGTTGGCAAAATGGGTGCATGGGACAAATTTGTACACCACCTGTTTTTTAAATAAAGTTTTATTTGAGCACAGCCATGACCATTCATTTATGTACTGTCTATAGTTTCTTTTATGCTATAAGGGCAGAGTAAGTAGTTGCAATATACACCATAGGGCCCATAATACTGCGTACAAAATTTGCTCTCTGGCCCTTTCTACAAAACGTTTGCCAAACCCTGGACTAGACTATTCTCATGGAGCTTATATTCTAGTTGGGATGAGTTGGGAGGCTGTTGGGACGGAAAAATAATGCATGTATTCAATAAATAAGATAATATTAGATTGTGTCAAGTGTAAATTAAATAAAACTAGATATGTTAGATAGGGACCAGGCTTTGGATAATTTCTTTATACTGGATGTTTCTAAGGAGAGGATATTTGAGAAACAATCTAAATGAAAAGAAACATTCAGGTATGAAATAATCTGGAAGTAATTTGCTTTAGGCAGAGAGAATAGTAGGTGCAAAGGCCCTGAGTTAAGAACAACCTTGGCATGTTCTTTGAACAGAAAGACAATAAGGCTAGAGTTAATGAGTCAGAGCCAGAGGGAGAGATAAGGTTGAAGGGCTTGACGATGACAAGACCACTTCAGGTCTTACAGACTATAGTAAGGAATTTAGGATTTTCTTCCAAGTATAATGAGAAGGCTCTGGAGCAATTTAAGCATGGGGGCTATTTTATTTGTCTCAGTGCTGACAATATTTCTAAAACATCAGTTCCTGGTAAAGTGGCTTTGTAAACCATTTGGCTGTTTTGGTAAGGAAACTATGCTCCAAACCAATAGCCAACATTTATTTAGTGATAAACACAGTAGGCATTGATTGTCAGTATAATCAGAGACAAGGATATTATGACTTTTATTTAATATTGTTTTGGAAATGCTAGCTAATGTTATAAGCAAGTAAAATGCATAAGAATTGTAAATATTGGAGGTGGAAATGAAAAGTATATTATTATTTGCAGGTATTGTGACTGAAAACTAGGGTATGGAAAAAATCAATAATTACAGAGTAAACATACTATCATAAAAACAACGGTTTTCTCCTTATCAGCAAAAACCAACTCAGAAGTATAAAAAAAGAAAACTCAAGTACAATATCAATAAGAAATACTTAAGAAAATACTCAAGAAAGCTAATGAAAAAGTCCTGAGTCACATAAAACAAAGCTTGAGAGGAGAGACCATTTTCCTAGATAGGAAACCTAAATATGTTAAAACTGAAAAGTTGACAATTCTTCCTGAATCAATTGATAAATTTAAGTTAATCTCAATTAAAGTTACAGGGGGACTGGTCACCAAGTTCAGACTCAATATTCAGAAAGCTTAGGAAAAAACACATTCAACTTCTCTACCAAATAGAGAAATGTACACTTATTTTATTTTATTTTTTAACACCTTTATTGGAGTATAATTGCTTTACAATGGTGTGTTAGTTTCTGCTGTATAACAGAGTGAATCAGCTATACATATACATATATCCCCATATCTCCTCCCTCTTGTATCTCCCTCCCACCCTCCCTATCCCACCCCTCTAGGTGGTCACAAAGCACCAAGCTGATCTCCCTGTGCTATGCAGCTGCTTCCCAATAGCTATCTATTTTACATTTGGTAGTGAATATATGTCCATGCCACTCTCTCACTTCGTCCCAGCTTACCCTTCCCCCTCCCTGTGTCCTCAAGTCCATTCTTTACATCTGCGTCTTTATTCCTGTCCTGCCCCTAGTTTCTTCAGAAACTTCTTTCTTTTTAGATTCCATATATATGTGTTAGCATACTGTATTTGTTTTTCTCTTTCTGACTTACTTCACTCTGTATGACAGACTCTAGGTCCATCCACTTCACTACAAATAACTCAATTTCATTTCTTTTTATGGCTGAGTAATATTCCATTGTATATATGTGCCACATCTTCTTTGTCCATTCATCTGTTGATGGACACTTAGGTTGCTTTCATGTCCTGGCAATTGTAAATATAGGTGCAATGAACATTTTGGTACATGACTCTTTTTGAATTATGGTTTTCTCAGGGTATATGCCCAGTAGTGGGATTGCTGGGTCATATGGTAGTTCTATTTGTAGTTTTTTAAGGAACCTCCATACTGTTCTCCATGGTGGCTGCCTCAGTTTACATTCCCACCAACAGTGCAAGAGGGTTCCCTTTTCTTCACACCCTCTCCAGCATTTATTGTTTGCAGATTTTTTGATGATGGCCATTCTGACCGGTGTGAGGTGATACCTCATTGTAGTTTTGATTTGCATTTCTCTAATGATTAGTGATGTTGAGCATCCTTTCATGTGTTTGTTGGCAGTCTGTATGTCTTCTTGGGAGAAATGTCTATTTAGGTCTTCTGCGCATTTTTGGATTGTTTGTTTTTTTGATGTTGAGCTGCATGAGCTGCTTGTAAATTTTGGAGATTAATCCTTTGTCAATTCCTTCATTTGCAGATATTTTCTCCCATTCTGAGGGTTGTCCTTTCATCTTGTTTATGGTTTCCTTTGCTGTGCAAAAGCTTTTAAGTTTCATTAGGTCCCATTTGTTTATTTTTGGTTTTATTTCCATTTCTCTAGGAGGTGGGTCAAAAAGGATCTTGCTGTGATTTATGTCATAGAGTATTCTGCCTATGTTTTCCTCTAAGAGTTTTATAGTGTCTGGCCTTACATGTAGGTCTTTAATCCATTTTGAGTTTATTTTTGTGCATGGTGTTAGGATGTGTTCTAATTTCATTATTTTACATGTAGCTGTCCAGTTTTCAATAAGTGGTGCTGGGAAAACTGCACACTTCTTTTAAATAGTATATGTTGCCTAACTGGCAAAGATAATAAGTATATTAATGCCTATGACTGATGTGGGGAGAGAAGTTTAGTCCTAAGTACACATTCTAAGGATAAGAGCTACTGATCATTAGGTAACCAGTTAGAGAGATAATTTTTATATGTAAATTTGATTGTGGAGGGCTAGATAGAAACAGCAAAGAGATTTACAGATTAGGAGAAAAGTCATCAGTAAACATTTAAAGTTATTTTAAAAATCTGTGTTTATCTTTGTAAAAAAAGTTATAAAGCAGCCCCTGAGAAAATAATAGACAACACATACCATTAAACAGAACTTTATTGAGGTATAATTTACATACAAGAAACTGCATTCATTTTATACTGTTAGATAAGTTTTGACAACCATGTAACTACACATATAACCACCCTTCCAATCACCCCAAAAAGTTGCCTTATGCCTCTTAGTAGTCATTCTCTTGCACCCTGACCCCAGGCAACTGTATGGGCCCAGTGAAAACAACCACTCAGAAAACAACTATAATGGCAAAGGTTTTTCTTTTGTACCTTCCATTTTCATTTTCTGTCCTCTTCCTCTCAATTTATCCAGGCGCCAAGCTCTAAGTGTTAATCATTTAATGAATTACTGACTCAGGGTACCTGAGTACTCAGGGTCCCTGCATTGGAATAGAACACAACCAGAGATATGGTATTTTAATAACAAATAACAATAGACTTCCCCAGCAGCAGAAACAGGTTTATAGGGGATATTTCATCTGTGTGTGTGTGTGTGTGTGTGTGCACGCGCATGCTCCAGAGATGCTTGACTTCCTAAGAGGCAAATTATGAGAATTACATGAATCATTAGGTATACTCACAAAACAGAATACTAAACAGTTGTTGAAAAGAATGAGGTACATTTATACCTGTATATTTGTGAGTAAATAAATAATAGAAAAAAAGATGGAGGGATACAATATGTTACACTCTTTTAACAGTGGTCATCTCTGAAGGGGGATTTTTGGTGAGGAGGACTCTCCTTTTTAAAGTTAATTAGTTCTGTAATGGTTGAATTTTGTATAATTTTGGTAATCAGAAAAATAAATAATAAAACTCAAGGGGACTCCAACGGTTGCCTAAGTGGAGGCTTATCTGGTGGATCCATAAATCTAAAAACGTAAAACACATCAGCTTAAGTGTTTATTCACCATATGTTCAATTAATAGAGAAGGTGCCTTTTACTTTAAGAAACTGAAGAATACAAGTTACAATTTTTGCTCCACAGACCTTGATCATCTCACTTCCAACAAGTTAAGGAAAGTAGAAAGAAAGGGAAATGAAAAAAGCTTATAAAGTGTTGGCTGTGAGAGAGGAAGGAAAAGACTTTGACAAACAACAAAGGTGTGTTCCAAGAAGTGAGTATACAGTTGGACTAAAGTATTTAAAGGACATCTTTGAGAAGGGGATCAATAACGATGATGACAACAACAACAGCAGCAATAACTGTTGCCAGTGTGTGAAGCCCTTCACATGGTTCCCCTCAGCTCATCCCCACGTCAACACAATGAAGACACCCAGAGCCTCAGTGTTCACCTTTGTAAAATGGGTATAATAACTGTCTAAGTCACAGGCTTGTTGTGAGGATTAAATGATATAATGGCTATAAAACACTTAGCATAGTTCTTGGGATGCAGTAGGACTTACTGCTTGTTCACTATGGTTGTTTTCCTAGTCTCTATTTTACAGATGTGGGAATTGAATCTGAAACTTGCCCAAGGTCTAAGAACTAATAAGTGGCAGAGCTAATATCTGAATCTGAGCTTGTCTATTTCCAAACCTGCTTCAGTATTTATGTGAAACAGCTACAGTTTGGAACTCTGTTTAAACAGCCTGAGAATTCCACTGGTTTTGATGATCATTTTTAAGATCGTGATGTACAAATGTAACTAATTCAGACCTATTGTTGTAGGAATAGACATGTTGGTGGATACATGCGTTATTAGAGGCATCAACAAAAACAGATCACACCTTTTCTAAAGAGGAGACCACGTTCTATAAGTAGGATTTTTAGGTTGTAATGCATTTTTCTTAAAATAATACTCAAGCATAGAGTGTAACCACCTTGCTATCAGTGTCAGTAGAAGAAAACAGCGCAATGCTCCTGCAGTGACTCTGGCACCAAAGTGACAGATGGCTCAGTCCAGGACTTCCTGGCATAGTCTACTACCTTCCTGGCATAGTAACTTTGCCAATATAACAGGAACTGCTCCAAGGAAAAGCTTATGATGAGGTGGGAAAGGACAAGGCATTACCTTTGCTACTGCCGCTTTGTACGGATACATCAAAACAAGTCACCTTCACTAGAGAGGTTTTCTGGGACTGAAGAGGAAACCAAGAAGACAGAAGCAAAGAGGAAAGGGGTGCAGGTCTTTGGTCAGAGGTCAGTGACGCTGAAAGTTTGGCTGCCTGGCCAGGAAGCATTTTTTAAAACAGGTAAATCCATTGTCGTGTGTGCTTTGATGGAAAATGCAGAGCCACAGTGTGGCAATGAAAAGTGGTGCAGACTCTAGCTCAGCTTGTCCTAAACCAAATTGATTTCTTGGCTTTGCATGCTAGACAGAAATTCCTGATTCAGTTATTCAAACTGAAAAAAAATGTCCCCTGAAGGAGTAGGAAGTGAGAAATGAGAGTGTTGAAAGGGTAGCAAGAGTGGGGCTCACAGAGCTGATATTTTAGAATCAGGCCCATACCCCTGGCATTGAATAAGAATTATGATGGGAAGACAAGCTTCACTTGAATATAACTCAAAGGCCAGAGGAGGTTAGTTCAACCTATTCATCTCTCCTGTCTGGCACCACCATCTGCTCTGAGCCAAACTGGCTGTGGGACACAGTGGTTGGTTTATCACTTGGTATGTACCAGTCTGTCCACAGTCAATAGGAGGGAATTTTAGGCAGAAAGCAAATCCTTGAATTTCATTCATCCATATACGGTGAGCTTCTATTCTACCAAATCTCTGGGCAGAGGGAAATCTTGAATTTATAAAAGTGACAGGGGAACGTCCATTCACTTAGCCATATAGGAAGAGCCTGGTCCTCTCATCTCCGGGTTGGATCCATGGTGAAGGGCAGACTTCTGAGCCAGTGGGGCTACAGTAAGAATGACAGTGAGAATGACTCTCCCTAGATAGTCATCAGGACAATATTTCCTTGGCATCCCTCCCCTTTGTTCCTGAGGGACTGAGGAAAGAAAAGGGGAAAGGAAAATCAGAGGCGTGTATAAGTAGGAAGGTGTGTTTGTAGATGGGGCCTGGAATTTTCTAGAATATGCGGCTGTAGATACTCTGTAACCACTTAAAGACTTGATTACTCTTTGCTAGGGACTGAATGTATACCTCCAAAATTCATAACTGAAGCCTAATGACCAATGTGATGGTATTAAGAGGTGAGGGCTTTGGAAGGTGATTAGTTTATGAGGGTGGAGCCTTCCTGAATGGGATTAGTGCCCTTACAAAGAAACTCCAGAGAGCTCCCTTGCTCCTTCTGTCATGTAAATACACGATGAGGAGTGGCCTTCTGCAACCTAGAAGAGGACCCTCACTAGAACCCAACTATACTGGCGTCCAAATCTTAGACTTCCAACCTCCAGAACTGTAACAAATCAATTTCTGTTGTTTATTACCTACCCAGTCTATGGTATGTATTCTGTTACAGCAGCCCAAACTGACTAGGACACTCTTATTATGCCAACACACAACTGTAGCCATCTATGCTGGTAGGATAATCAAATGATTTCAGGGGGTGCTAGGTATTTTTGCTTTTCTAGGTGTTTTAGTCATTCTACAATAAATGTGTATTAGTTACATAAGCAAATAAATGAAGACCCCAAAATAACTTGTATTGAGTGATAACTCTAAAGAACAAAAACAACCAGTAAGTAGTCATCTGTATCTTCTGGACCTGAGTAGAACATCTGAGAAGACCTCATTTTCCTTGTCCCCACCCACCCCTCACCACATACAAACACCCCTTTTCCAGTCAGTTTGCAAAGAGCGCATTTGTACAACAGGAGAGTGGAAAGGACCGTTCATTGATCTCGTTTTGATTTTATATGAGGTTCCTGTTTGCAAAAGGCATTGACAGACATTGTGATGAGAATGATCCGATACACAAGAGGATCTGTTAATACATGGCGTATTCCAAGCAGTTTGGAATGTTTCAGAATATCTTTCTACCTCCCCTTTGTTCTGGTGAACACAATCTTTGCTAGAGTGCAGGTGTGTTCCCTAGGTGGTCATCCTTGAAGGGGACAAAGCACTGTGCCAGAAGCAGTGGAAGAATTTTGCTTAGACATCTTAACACAATTTTACAATTATTTACTGAGTCTCACGCTTGAGTAACATAAAAATATGATTGTCTTCTAGCACTAAGTAAGGAACTAGACAGACTTGCTGGTAGCCTGGGCCAAACCACAGAGCAAGAACCTGACGGAGACAGTAGTAAGGCTTGTGATGGGTTCGTGCTGTGGACACTCAATATGCTTATATGTACTGGATATCTGTTACTTTTCATCAGTTTTAAAAGAGTAAATTCAGGGATAAAGCCCTATAAGATAAATCCCTTATTATTTGTGTTTTATAAACTTCTTTTTCGTCTTATGGTGCCTTGAGCATCAAAAGCTGTTGATAAAAACATGATTTTTTATACCGTCTTAAGAAACCTAATCCATGAAAAATTAAACTGTAGTAAGTCCCCTACGTACGAACCTTCAAGTTGAGGACTTTCAAAGATGCAAACGTGCATTCGCATGTCCAGTCACATAAGTTAGTTCATGTGTCTGGCGTGCATTGTCGTGTGCGTGCATCCTCTACACGTGGTTATGCTTATGTGTACTTTACTGTACAGTCCTGTACTGAGTACAGTAGTATAGTATCTATATTTCAAGCCCAGGATGTTTAGAAGCAAGCGTAAAATCAGCGGTGATGTAGATGGTACTGCTAAGAAGAGTCAAGCGATAACAATGAAACTTGCCGTGCAACACGAGGAGGAGCTTACTAATGAAGACCTGATGGAATCGGAGCCCCAGAGAAAGGACAAAGAGAGACAAGAGGAAGAAGAAGTAACTGAAGAACCGAAGAGATTCACATCGCAGGAAATAGCAAGGGGATTTTCTTTATTTGAGGAGGCACTGTTAGTTTTTGAGTCACAGGACCCGAACGTTAAACTTTACATGAAGGTGGCAGCAGCCGTTCAGAATGCAATCCAGTGCTATCGTGTCATCTATGACAAGAAAAAAGAGCTATGACCCAGATGTCACTGGATCATTTTTTCAAGTGGGTAGATAGAATTGATTCCATTAAGGAACCAGAACCAGGCGTGAGTGAAGTTGCAGCTTGCTCTCCATCTCCCATTGCTGACAATCCTTCAGCTCTACCATCTCCCACCTCCTCTCCCTCCTCCAGTCAGTAACTCTTCTAGTCTCTTCACTCGATGCCAGCCCCTGTATGGCAGCTGTTGTACTGTACTACTCTACTTTCCAAGGTACTGTACTGTAAGATTAAAAATGTTTTTTGTGTTTGTTTTTTTATGTATTATTTGTGTGAAACATATTATAAACCTATTACAGTGCAGTACTATACAGCCGATTGTGTTAGTTGGGTACCTAGTCTAACTTTGTTGGATTTATGAACAAATTGGATTTACGAATGCACTCTTGGCATGGAACTCATTCGTATGTAGGGGACTTACAGCAGTTGTTTCTTTCTGAGACTCTTTTGGGACATTATAGATGTGTAATTCTTATTTTAAATTAAAAGAGAAAAATTTTTTTCTAGAACTCCCCAAATCCTAGCTTTTACAGCTGCTTTGATTTAATTTCTTTCAGGAAAACAACATTGTCCTTGCTGGAAATTAATAAATAGCTGAATCCATTAAGAATCTTCCATTAATCAAAGGGAAATTGTTTTTCTATTACAAACAAATTACTAAAGCGTAAATCACGGTGCTTTTAGTCTTGCTCACCAATAGTTTAGAGAGGACAACATCATCCCTCTTCCACTCTCTCAGGTAGTAGCTTGAATCTTTCCACTCTTATTAAGACCACAGAGAAAGATTTTACTCTGTAAGATTCTGAGAGAATCAATGTTGAAGAACTGAGTGTGAAGAACTCTTTAGAGACTGAGAATTCATCAATGTCAGCCAATGGAAAACTCATCTGATTCTTAAGAAATTTGTATTTATTCTCTTTTGGCTCCAGTGGGCCATTTGCAGCAAGACAAACTAGTGGGCGTCTAAGAGAACAAAGAATGGTACAAATCCATGCATTAATGCATTGCTTTCATCTGGCTTCACAAACGATTTACCATTCCATTTGCTTTTTCCTGTGGGAAATTGGAAAAATGCTTCAGCTGGGTTCTGGCACAGTGCTTGCTCCCTTCAAGGACAAGCATCTCAGGAACACACCTGCACTCTAGCAAAGACTGTGTTCAGTAGAGCAAAGGGGAGGCGGAAAGGCATGCTGAAACACTCCAAACTGCTTGGAACATCCCATGCATTAACAGACCCTCTTGTGTGTTAGATCATTCTAATCACAATGTCTGCTAATGCCTTTTGTGAACAGGAACTTTTGTAACTTTAGCAAGGGGGAGTAATGACATCAACAGTTCTGTTGGACCTCAAAAATATATAATTGTCTGCAGCATGACAATTTTTTTTACATTTGTAACAAAATGGATATTTTTTGGTAAATAAACACAGGAAACTGCTTTTACATTTATCTGCGAAACAAGGACAAAGGAAGCAAAGATATGCAAAACATTTTTGGGGAGGAGCTGGATTTTTAACTTTATGTACAAAAGTCATGCACAACAAGGCAAGCTAAAAGCAAAATGGACATAAAACAAAACAATGCAAATTTCTAGTGGAAGGAGTTGTCTAGAACTGTGAAGGGGCTGAGATTTTCCTTTGCTTACAGTAAGCTAACAAGTTAGTCTGACAGTTTCATGGATGCTGGCAGAAGAAATGAGACTCCTGGGTCAAAGATGAAGGCTTATTTATTACTCACAGCAATAGCAGTAGCCAGAGTATCTGCATTTTGGTGCTTTCCTGAGGCCCTATTCCCATATTGTGATGTGAATAGGGCCAATGACACCTGCACATACAATGGGTTGCATTATAGGAGAGGAATTCTGAGCTTTGGGCACTTGGGCACCTGAATCTTTTATAAAGGGCATTAAGCATGCTTTCCTTTTGCTCCGGAGTTAGGCATTACTTTATTTTATTGAAGAGTAGTCATGCCTGCCCCTTGTTTCAGAGCATCATCTCTATCTTAAAAGGCTGTGAGCAAAACTTCTCTGAGTTCTGGAGGGAGACATTATCTCTGTCTTATAAGGCTGATTGTTAGGTGAATATCCTTGAGATAGACTAGAAGAAAGGGTAGCCAGTGACTCACTTGCAAGATGTATAGAAACGTGAAAGACCCATGGGGAATTGTCTCCCAATAGGAGTATTTGTGATATTGTGTTCTAGTTTTAACCATCAGCAAATGACTTCAGACAATCAACCATTCATTCATTCTCAAGTCACTCATTCATTCAGTCAATGAGTCTGTCAGTCATTTAACAAACATTCACTGAGTGCTTGCCATGTACTGTAGAGAAGCAAAAAAAAAAAAAAAAAATTAGTAAAGATGAGTACATTTCCCTTAAGAGATTACATACTCCTGAAAGAAACGGTAATTTAAAAGATGATATTAATGTTAAGCAGAGATAACGGTGTATGTTTACCACAGTTTTCTCTTCCAGGGAACACATAAAAACTGCATTTTCAGGCTTCCTTGTACTTTCCATTAGGTTGGGGACTTGTGACTTAGTTCTGGTCAGTTGGATGTGGGCATCATAAGTGATGTGAGCGAGTGGCAGACCAGGTCCTTCAGAACATCCCATAGGACCCTGAAGCGTTCTCTTCCCCAGCCATGCAATCTGTGGAAGACTACCAGATCCATATCAGATTTGCATGAGCAAAAACTAAACTTTTATTATCTCCTGTTTACAAGTGAAGAAACAGAATGGAAATACAATGTACTAAATATGATAATAGAGATACATTATTTCCAGTACCATGAACAAATTCAGGGCAAGAATTCTGACTTACTCATTTCACTTTCAGCTCTTAGTACAGGATCTGGAAGAGGAATATACTTATCTTTTATGTCAAGGAAGAGATTGTTATGGCAATTAGGGGCACAGAGTCAAGGGTAACACTTTTTATTTATTTAGCTATTTTTTTAAGATAAGAAATGTTTGAATATGACTATAGGTGAAGGAAATAAATCAACGGAGGGGAAGAGGATGAAGTTATGGAAAGAAAGGTCTTCAAGGGAGGGTAGAAGAATAAGGTCTGGAAGAGCTCGTAAGCAGGTGGGAAAATGGCCTCTTCTTAAAAAAATAGCCTCTTCTTAACTGACCATATGGAAACAAGGAAGAATAAGCACTTGAGTGATGGCTCTGGGGAGAGTTTGTTTTATTTAAGGCAAGGGAGGTGGAGAAAGCATTAAGAGAAGATATTAGATTGTAGATTCCAGCCATTGACAGAAAAAATTAGTATATACTGTCTCGCTATTTTGTACCAAACAGGTTCTTGGAGGATTCATAAACACCTCATTTAATCCACTCAGTATTCTACAAGGTACTTTGATATCACTAATATTTCGTAGATGAAGTAACTGAAACTCCTAGAGGTGAAGTAATACCTGCTGAAAAGTGGCAGAGCCAGGGCTTAGATCTGACCCATCTGAGTCCATGCTGTTTCTGCACTAGAATGATCAGATAGGGGAAGTCTAAGGAATGAAATTATGTAGCACTCTTGGAGAATTTAGACTAAGGTGCTCTTCATGTCACATAGCCTATGTCCAGGAATAGTAATCTGCCAATGGAGATGCATTGAGTACCTTCACATAGACACCAAAAGAGTTTTAACAGGATTTGAAAATGGAACAATTAAGTCAATCAACAGGTTGTCATAGAGGAGTCAACTCACCAGTTTTTTACCAATCTGGGTTCATGATATTAAGTGACTTGAATGATGGTTTGCTTACAACCTTCCCAGTGTAAAAGCCAATACAGAGGGAATTAAAAGGTGATACCAAACCTTTGATATCTCTGCAGTTGCCTTAGCTTATTATCCTTTTTAGGACTATCCTGCTTCCTTTGAAGATATAAGCACATATTGCATGACTATGAATGAGAAAGATTTTATCAAGTCATGAGTGCGAGGTTGAATTAAAACTTTGGAAAACATTTATTATCTTGACTTATTAAAATAATCTTCAGGATCTGAAACTATAGATCCAAAATTGTATTTGTTCAAATAGTTGGGCTTTCTAAACCTAAGAAATACGTTAATTCACTCATAAATTCCAGAAGTAACTTTTAAAGTAAGCCTTTAGAATGACATGAAATGAATATTGACAGTGACATCTGCACCCAGGCTAGGAGCTACAAGGATGATGATAGAAGAGGCTTGGTACAAATTTCCTGGAATGTACCTGGAGCATCACAATGAGCACTATTCAGCAATGGAAAGGGGTGATAGAATATGAGGTAAAGTAAATGAACAGGATTCATAACATGGGCTTGGCTGGTGCTGTCCTTTCCCTGTCTTAGGAAGAGTTATCTCCTTCCACAAGGCACTGCTTGCTCACTCCAAGTTTGCAACCTTGATGGGATCCTAGTTAAAGTGGCCCACTAGTCCAGTGCATTCTCACAGCTGCCCAATTAAGGGACCATTTTGCTCCCAGGAAGGCACTTTTCCCTGAAGAGTTCTCTGGGCTGGCTATGTGACTGAAAATGGCCAAAAATGCCTTTGCACATTTTGTGTCTTAGAGACAAGATCTGCGTTGCAAGTGCAAGCCCTTGACTGGAAGAAGCCAGTTTCCTCTTGGAATCCTAAGGGATCTCGCAAAAGGATTTACCCAGGTGTTTTGGAGATAGTGCAGTTTCACTATAAAGAGGCATAGGATCCGAAAGCCTTCCTGTTTCAACATCAGCCTTCCTGTGTGGTCCAAGTGTACTAGTCTGTTCTTAATTTTTACAACTGCTGTCTTGCTTCCTGGAATTAGAGTTCTGATGCTTTCTTGGTTAACTTTCTTTTGATTGATTGAGACAGCATTCTAGAAATGTGGTACATGCTCCAATCTTGCCTACAGTTCTAATTCCGAGCTTCACCTGGCCCTCCTAGGGTGCCTGATATGTTTCATCTTATACTTCGGGAACTCATTTATAATTTCTGATAATTTGACCTCACAAATATGTATCAAGATCTCACTAGGTCTCTGCTAATCTCTGCAGTGCCCCCAAAATATCTGAGTAGAACAGTCCTTTTAGAATTTTTATCAATAAGCTTATAATTAGAAATTAAGTAAATCTGCTTTGAGAACTACAATGCATTAATACAATCTAATATACTTACTAGTATTCCTATAAATCTCCTAAATACTTACAATAATTGGTAGTATTCTTTTATTAACTCTATAGTATAAAGTAACAATACAGACTTTGAAATGTCCAGCCTCATCATGGCCGGGGGGCCCTGCATCTATATTCCAGCCACGAGGTTCTCCTTTCAGCCCGTCAGACAGGCTGTACTTTCCCAGCTCCGCGTTTTATTTCATGTTTCTTAGAGGCTTCTTTCTATAGAATAGACTTCCCTGATCATCTGTCTTCCAGATCTGATTTAGGTCCCCTTCATTTCTCATATGACCTCACACTGCCACCATCACAGATTTTAATCACTATGTATTGTGACCATTGATCTGCCTCCTCATGATTCATAAGCTCCAGGAGAGCAGTGTCTACCTGAGTCTTATTCTTTGTAATGTGTCTCCTGTCACAGCTAAAGCCCACCATTGGTAAGTTGTCATTACATTTGGGAGATAGGATGAATGTATGAGAAGACCTGTATTTCAGCCCAGGTCTGTCTACTGGTTGACTCTGTCAATGATAGTGTGGAAGATAATACCTTGCTCTGAGGGTTGTTGCCAGAATCAGATGAGATAGTACAGGTGAAAGTGCTTCGTAATCTATAAAAATGTTAATTATTACTCAATCTTCTTAATTGTGTTTCTATTTCAACTGCAATATGTTAATTTCTACTGCATTTTAAGTTGCTTTTAAGTCTTGCTTGACATACTTTCATATGCAAATGTTTTTTTCCTTCCCCAAGAAAATTATAAGCGATAGAAGATTTCACTTATTTTTTAAAATTTTGTAAACAGTGCTTGTCACCCTAAACAAGTTATGGAAAATTTAAGGCAGAGATCTTGTGACCTATCACTTGGTTTGCTTTTATGATTTTCATATTAGAAAATATTCAACTAACATGTATCAGTGTATTTAAGAAATTATATTTTTCTATTTAACAAGTTAATACCATAAACAAACAGAAAATTATTTATACTTACATTTATATAAAAATTAGATACTCTGATTCCACAACCATGGATATTTCATAACTTCTATGTGTGATACAATAAAAAACCGAATATGTAGATTACTTGATTTTAACAATATTGAAGTGTTTTTGTTAGAATTTTATTTTATTTATTTTTTTATACAGCAGGCTCTTATTAGTTATCCATTTTAAACATATTAGTGTATATATGTCAATCCCAATATCCCAATTCATCACACCATCACCCCCTCCCCACCACTTTCCCCCTTTGCTGTCCATATGTTTGTTCTCTACATCTGTGTCTTAATTTCTGCCCTGCAAACCAGTTCATCTGTACCATTTTTCTAGGTTCCACATACATGTGTTAATATACGATATTTGTTTTTCTCTTTCTGACTTACTTCACTCTGTATGACAGTCTCTAGATCCATCCACGTCTCTACAAATGACCCAATTTTGATCCTTTTTATGGCTGAGTAGTATTCCATTATATATATGTACCACATCTTCTTTAACCATTTGTCTGTTGATGGGCATTTAGGTTGCTTCCATGACCTGGCTATTGTAAATAGTGCTGCAATGAACATTGGGGTACATGTGTCTTTTTGAATTATGGTTTTCTCTGGGTATATGCCCAGTAGTGGGATTGCTGGGTCATATGGTAATTCTATTTTTAGTTTTTTAAGGAACCTCTATACTGTTCTCCATAGTGGCTGTATCAATTTACATTCCCACCAACAGCACAAGAGGGTTCCCTTTTCTCCACCCCCTCTCCAGCATTTGTTGTTTGTATATTTTCTGATGATGCCCATTCTAACTGGTGTGAGGTGATACCTCATTGTAGTTTTGATTTGCATTTCTCTAATAATTAGTGATGTTGAGCAGCTTTTCATGTGCTTCTTGGCCATCTGTATGTCTTCTTTGGAGAAATGTCTATTTAGGTCTTCTGCTCATTTTTGGATTGGGTTGATTGTTTTTTAATATTGAGCTGCATGAGCTGTTTATATATTTTGGAGATTAATTCTTTGTCTGTTGATTCATTTGCAAATATTTTCTCCCATTCTGAAGGCTGCTTTTCATCTTGTTTGTAGTTTCCTTTGCAGGGCAAAAGCTATCAAGTTTCATTAGGTCCCATTTGTTTATTTTTGTTTTTATTTCCATTACTCTAGGAGGTGGATCAAAAAAGATCTTGCTGTGATTTATGTCAAAGAGTTTTCTTCCTATGTTTTCCTCTAAGAGTATTATAGTGTCTGGGCTTACATTTAGGTCTCTAAACCATTTTGAGTTTATTTTTGTGTATGGTGTTAGGGAGTGTTCTAATTTCATTCTTTTACATGTAGCTGTCCAGTTTTCCCAGCAGCATTTACTGAAGAGACTGTCTTTTCTCCATTGTATATCCTTGCCTCCTTTGTCATAGATTAGTTGACCATAGGTGTGTGGGTTTACCTCTGGGCTTTCTATCCTGTTCTATTGATCTATCTTTCTGTTTTTGTGCCAGTAGCATACTATCTTGATTACTGTAGCTTTGTAGTATAGTCTGAAGTCAGGGAGCCTGATTCCTCCAGCTCTGTTGTTTTCCCTCAGGGACGCTTCGGCTATTCAGGGTCTTATGTGTCTCCATAGAAATTTTAAGATTTTTTATTCTAGTTTTGTAAACAATGTCATTGGTAATTTGATAGGTATTGCACTGAATCTGTAGATTGCTTTGGGTAGTAGAGTCATTTTCACAATGTTGATTCTTCCAATCCAAGAACATGGTATATCTCTCCATCTGATTGTATCATCTTTAACTTCTTACATCAGTGTCTTATAGTTTTCTGCATACAGGTCTATTGTCTCCTTAGGTAGGTTTATTCCTAGATATTTTATTCCTTTTGTTGCAGTGGTAAATGGGAGTGTTTCCTTAATTTCTCTTTCAGATTTTTTATCATTAGTGTATAGGAATGCAAGGGATTTCTGTGCATTAATTTTGTGTCCTGCAACTTTACCAAATTCATTGATTAGCTCTAGTAGTTTTCTGGTGGCATCTTTAGGATTCTCTATGTATAATATCATGTCATCTGCAAACAGTGCCAGTTTTACTTCTTCTTTTCCAATTTGTATTCCTTTTATTTCTTTTTCTTCTCTGATTTCCATGCCTATGACTTCCAAAACTATGTTGAGTAATAGCGGTGAGAGTGGACATCCTTGTCTTTTTCCTAATCTTAGAGGAAATGCTTTTTTCACCATTGAGAATGATGTTTGCTGTGGGTTTGTTGTATATGGCCTTTATTATGTTGAGGTAGGTTCCCTCTATGCCCACTTTCTGGAGAGTTTTTATCATAAATGGGTGTTGAATTTTGTCAAAAGCTTTTTCTGCATCTATTTAGATGATCATATGGTTTTTCTTCTTCAATTTGTTAACATGATGTAACACATTGATTGATTTGTGTATGTTGAAGAATCCTTGAATCCCTGGGATAAATCCCATTTGATCGTGGTGTATGATCCTTTAAATGTGTTGTTGGATTCTGCTTGCTAATATTTTGTTGAGAATTTTTGCATCTATATTCATCAGTGATATTGGTCTGTAATTTTCTTTTTTTCTAGTATCTTTGTCTGGTTTTGGTATCAAGGTGATGATGGCCTCATAGAATGAGTTTGGGAGTGTTCCTTACTCTGCAGTTTTTTGGAAGAGTTTGAGAAGGATGGGTGTTAGCTCTTCTCTAAATGTTTAATAGAATTCACCTGTGAAGGCATCTGGTCCTGGGCTTTTGTTTGTTGGAAGATTTTTAATCCCAGTTTCAGTTTCATTACTTGTGATTGGTCTGTTCATATTTTCTATTTCTTCCTGGTTCAGACCTGGAAGGTTATACTTTTCTAAGAATTTGTCCATTTCTTCCAGGTTGTCCATTTCATTGGCATAGAGTTGCTTGTAGTAGTCTCTTAGGATGCTTTCTGCAGTGTCTGTTTTAACTTCTCCTTTTTCATTTCTAATTTTATTGATTTGAGTCTTCTCTTTTTCTTGATGAGTCTGGCTAATGGTTTATCTTTATCTTCTCAAAGAACCAGCTTTTAGTTTTATTGATCTTTGCTATTGCTTTCTTTGTTTCTATTTCATTTATTTCTGCTCTGAGCTTTATGATTTCTTTCCTTCTACTAACTTTGGGTTTTGTTTGTTCTTCTTTCTTTAGTTCCTTCAGGTGTAAGGTTAGATTGTTTATTTGAGATGTTTGTTGTTTCTTGAGGTAGGATTGTATTGCTATAAACTTCCCTCTTAGAACTGATTTTGCTGCATCGCATAGGTTTTGGATCGTCGTGTTTTCATTGTCATTTGTCTCTAGGTATTTTTTGATTTCCTCTTTGATTTCTTCAGTGATCTCTTGGCTATTTAGTAAAGTATTGTTTAGCCTCCATGTGTTTGTGTTTTTTACGTTTTTTTCTCTGTAATTTATTTCTAATTTCATAGCGTTGTGGTCAAAAAAGATGCTTGATTAGATTTCAGTTTTCTTAAATTTACTGAGGCTTGCTTTGGACCCAAGTTGTGATCTACCCCGGAGGATGTTCCATGTGCACTTGAGAAGAAAGTGTAATCTGCTGTTTTTGGATGGAATGTCCTATAATATCAATTAAATCTATCTGGTCTATTGTGTCATTTAAAGCTTGTGTTTCCTTATTAATTTTCTGTTTGGATGATCTGTCCATTGGTGTAAGTGAGGTGTTAACGTCCCCCACTATTATTGTGTTACTGTCGATTTCCTCTTTTAGAGCTGTTAGCATTTGCCTTATGTATTAAGGTGCTCCTATGTTGGGTGCATATAAATTTATAATTGTTATATCTTCTTCTTGGATTGATCCCTTGATCATTATGTAGTGTCCTTCCTTGTCTCTTGTAACATTCTTTATTTTAAACTCTATTTTATCTGATATGGGTATTACTACTCCAGCTTTCTTTTGATTCCCATTTGCATGGAATATCTTTTTCCACTCCCTCACTTTCTTGTAGACAGCATATATATGGTTCTTGGTTTTGTATCCATTCAGCAAGCCTGTGACTTTTGGTTGGAGCATTTAATCCACTCACATTTAAGATGATTATCAATATGTATGTTCCTATTACCATTTTATTAATTCTTTTGCGTTTGTTTTAGTAGGTCCTTTTCTTCTTTTGTGTTTCCACTTGGAGAAGTTCCTTTAGCATTTGTTGTAGAGCAGGTTTGGTGGTGCTGAATTCTCTTAGCTTTTGCTTGTCTGTAAAGCTTTTGATTTCCAGATGAATCTGAATGAGATCCTTACTGGGTAGAGTAATCTTGGTTGTAGATTCTTCCCTTTCATCACTTTAAGTATATCATGCTGCTCCCTTCTGGCTTGTAGAGTTTCTGCTGAGAAATCAGCTGTTAACCTTATGGGAGTTCCCTTGTATATTATTTGGTTTTTTTCCCTTGTTGCTTTTAATAATTTTTCTTTGTCTTTAATTATTGGCAATTTGATTACTATGTTTCTCGGTGTGTTTCTCCTTGGGTTTATCCTGCTGGGACTCTCTGCGCTTACTCGACCTGGGTGGCTATTTCCTTTCCAATGTTAGGGAAATTTTCGACTATAATCTCTTTAAATATTTTCTCGGGTCTTTTCTCTCTCTCTTCTCCTTCTGGAACCCCTATAATGTGAATGTTGTTGCGTTTAATGTTGTCCCAGAGGTCTCTTAGCCTGTCTTCATTTCTTTTCATTCTTTTTTCTTTATTCTGTTCCACAGCAGTGAATTACATCATTCTGTCTTCCAGGTCACTTATCCGTTCTTCTGCCTCAGTTATTCTGCTATTGATTCCTTCTAGTGTATTTTTCATTTCAGTTATTGTATTGTTCAACTCTGTTTGTTTGTTCTTTAATTTTTCTAGGTCTTTGTTAAACATTTCTTGCATCTTCTCGATCTTTTCCTCCATTCTTTTTCCGAGTTCCTGGATCATCTTCACTATCATTATTCTGAATTCTTTTTCTGGAATGTTGCCTATCTCCACTTCATTTGGTTGTTTTTCTGGGTTTTTACCTTGTTCCTTCATCTGGTACATAGCCCTCTGCCTCTTCATCTTGTCTATCTTTCTGTGAATGTGGTTTTTGTTCCACAGGGTGCAGGACTGTAGTTCTTCTTGCTTCTGCTGTCTGCCCTCTGGTGGATGAGGCTATCTAAGAGGCTTGTGCAAGTTTCCTGATGGGAGGGACTGGTGGTGGGTAGAGCTGGCTGTTGCTCTGGTGGGCAAAGCTCAGTAAAACTTTGATCTGTTTGTCTGCTGATGGGTGGGGCTGGGTCCCTTCCCTGTTGGTTGTTTGGCCTGAGGCGATCCAACACTGGAGCCTACCTGGGCTCTTTGGTGGGGCTAGTGGCGAACTCAGGGAGGGCTCACACCAAGGAGTACTTCCCAGTACTTCTGCTGCTAGTGTCCTTGTCCTCACAGTGAGACACAGCCACCCCCTGCCTCTGCAGGAGACCCTCCAACACTAGCAGGTAGGTCTGTTTCAGTCTCCTATGGGGTCACTGCGCCTTCCCCTGAGTTCCGATGCACACACTAGTTTGTGTGTGCCCTCCAAGAGTGGAGTCTCTGTTTCCCTCAGTCCTGTCAAAGTCCTGCAATCAAATCCCACTAGTCTTCAAAGTCTGATCCTCTCAGAATTCCTCCTCCCGTTGCTGGACCCCCAGGTTGGGAAGCCTGACATGGGGCTCAGAACCTTCACACTGGTGGGTGGACTTCTGTAGTATAAGTGTTCTCCAGTTTGTGAATTACCCACCCAGCAGTTATGGGATTTGATTTTATTGTGATTGCGCCCCTCCTACCATCTCATTGTGGCTTCTCCTTTGTCTTTGGATGTGGGGTATCATTTTTGGTGTGTTCCAGTGTCTTCCTGTTGATGATTGTTCAGCAGTTAGTTGTGATTTCGGTACTCTCGCAAGAGGCAGTGAGAGCACGTCCTTCTACTCTGCCATCTTGAACCAACCTCCAACATTGAGGTTTTCATGTGTAGTAATAAATGCATTGTTTTAAAAGTATGGAATTTATTTATTTATGTATTTATTTTGATTGATGTATAGTTGATTTACAATATTATAGTAGTTTCAGGTGTGTGACATAGTGATTCAATATTTTTATAGGTTATACTCCATTTAAAGTAATTATAAAACATTGACTATATTCTCTATGCTGTACAATATATTCTTGTAGCTTTTTTATCTTACATATAGTATTTTGTACCTCTTAATTCACTACTTCTCTCTTTCCCCTACCCTCTTCCTTCTCCCCACTGGTAACTAGTTTGTTCTCTATATTGGTGAGTTGATTTCTGTTTTGTTATATTCATTTGTTTGTTTTATTTTTTTAGACTCCACATATAAGTGAAAATATACAGTATTTGTCTTTCTCTTTCTGACTTATTTCACTAAAGCATAATACCCTCCTGGTCCATCCATTTTGTTGCCAATGGTAAAATTTCCTTCTTTTTATGGCTAATATTTCTCTGTATATGTGTGTGTGTGTGTGTGTGTGTGTGTGTGTGTGTGCGTGTGTGCACCACATCTTTATTCTTTCCTCTGTTGATGGACACTTAGGTTGCTTCCGTATCTTTGCTATTGTAAATAATGCTGCTATGAACTTTGGGGTGCTTGTAACTTTCAAAATTAGTGTTTTCATTTTTTTATAGATATTTACCCAGGAGTAGAATTGCTGGATCATATGATAGTTTTATTTTTACTTTTTTGAGGAACCTCCATACTGTTTTCCACAGTGACTGCACAAGTTTACATTACTACCAACAGTTTACAAGGGTTCCCTTTTCTTCATATCCTCACCAACATTTATATTTGTGGTCTTTTTGTTGATGGCCATTGTGACAGGTGTGAAGTGATATCTCACTGTGGTTTTGATTTGCATTTCTCTGATGATTAGTGATATGAGCATTTTTTCATGTACCTGTTGGCCATCTGTATGCCTTTCTTTAGGAAAAAATGTCTATTCAGATCTTCTGCCAATTCTTGAACTGAGTTGTTTATTTGTTTGATATTGAGTTGTGTGAGCTGTTTATATATTTTGGGTAGTAACCCCTTATCGGTTATATCATTTGCAGATACATTCTCCCATTAAGTAGGGTGTCTTTTTGTTTTTTCAATGGTTTCCTTTGTTGCACTAAAGCTTTTACATTTAATTAGGTCACATTTCTTTATTTTTGCTTTTGTTTCCTTTGTCTTTGGTAACAGATCCAAAAAATTATTGTTATGATTTATGTCAAAGAATCTTCTCCTTCTCCTCCTTCTCACTCTCTCTCTCTCTCTATTACTCTGCTTTTCTCTCTGTCTCCCTCTGTCTTCCTGTCTCTCTCTCTCTGACATAGAGCTAAGAAGAAAAATAGAAATATACAAATCTATTAGATTTGGAGATTTAACACACTTTTTTTCAGTAACAAATGTATAGACCCCCCCCACAAAAAAAAGAAAAAAAAGGTCAGATGAATATAGGAAAGTTAAGATTTAAATAACTAAATTTTAAAACTTGGCTTAAGTGACATACATGGACCACTGTACTGAAAATTGCAGGATACGCATCATTTTTCAAGTGTCTGTAAAACAAATTTCAACAAAATTCAAAGAGTTGAAATTATAAATCTTAGAAAAATTGTTTAAAAAAAGAGAAAAAGTATAGATTACCAATATCAGAAATGGAAAAAGGTTAACTCACTATGGATCCTATAGAAACTTTAGAAATTAAAGATATTTGAACAACATCTTGCCAATAAATTTGACAATTAAGATAAAATGGACACATTTATTGCAAAACACAATAAATAAAATTAACATAAGAAGAAATTTAAATCCTGAATTTTATATCTATTAATGACGTTGAATCCATAACTTAAAACCTTCCATAAAGAAATTTTTCAGCCCAGAAAGCTTTGTTCATAAATTACCCCAAATGTTTAAGACAGAAATAGCACTAATCTTGTACAAATTTCTTCAGTGGTATTTCTATATATTAGTAATGAACTATTTAAAATAAAGTTTAACTTCTTTAAAATTGTAAGTTTAGTTTTTAAATGAAAATTTTAAATATCAAAGACCTAGGAATAAATCTATTGAAGACATATAAGAATACAAAGGCTTACCACATTAAGAAGCCTGCACACTGCAACAAAGAGTAGCCCCAGCTCGCAGCAACTAGAGAAAGCCCGTGCACAACAATAAAAGACCCAACACAGTCAAAAATAAATAAATTTTAAAAAATAAATAAAATTAAAAAAATAAAAAGCAAAAAATAAAAATAAAAAAGAGGGAACAACAGAAACAGAAACCCCACTGAAAATAAACTTGGAAAATTTGGAAATTGGAAAAGTAACATTTGTGCATTGTTCTTAAGGACAGAAATGTTCTCAACTTGCCCTGCCTTCTTCTTTTCCATTAGGACAGTGTCTACCAGCACCAACAAGGCTGCTATATGCGCTGGGCAAGCAGTGCTTTTCCACTTCCTCAGTAGTGGAGCAGGGGATACTAAAGATTATGCAATAGAGAAACCATTATCAAAGTAAGATGACAAAAGATGAGATTACAATCTCAGAGGCCAAGAACCCAGAACTGGGGAGACAGACAAATGATGAGAATTAAGGAACTCTCCATAGTCTTTTTCCAATGACAAGCTGATATTTTTCTACTCTGGGTATAAAATTGATATGTACTGATGGCTTGCCCACTAATCATAGGATGGTGAACTTGAAAAGGACATTAGAGGTCATTTAGACCATTATCTCATTTCATTCAAAATACCTCTTCTCTTCTAAACCACATGACCCTTAGTTCTCCAAATTTGCATATTTAACATATAGTTTATATATTTGTGTGTGCAAGGTGTTTCCTTCTAATGATTTTTATTAGACCTCAGTAGAATTACTCACTTCTAACTATATCGAGGCAATTAACCTAAGAGGGATTTGATACTGATTAGAAAGAATATGTTTCTTCCAGTTGTTTGTTTCCCAGGGACACATACACACATGCAACCTTACCTTAGTGAAAGGTCAATAACATAAGCCACACACCTGCACCAGGTGGGCCAAAGTGAAGGCAGCATTCTGAATTACAAAGCTGAGCAGTTTTGAAAATGGTTCCAACAAACTCTGCAATGAGATTGGAGCCAGAAAAAACCCAAAATCAATTGCTGATTCTTTCATGAAAAAAAAAAGTATTAAAGTCTAATGATACTTTAAAAAAAAAAAGAATACAAAAGCTTAAAACATTAATGAGAGAAATTAAAGACCTAAATACATGGAATAATAACTTGTGTTTATGGATAAAATTATTAAATATTACAATGATATAATTTGTCCCTATATTGATCTATAGACTCCAGTAGGCTTTTTTTTAGGAAATATAAAGCTGATCCTAAAATTCATATCAAAAAGCAAAGAATTGAGAATAGATATGGGAACCTTGATGAACAAAGTTGGAGGACTTAGACTACTAGATATCAAGTCTTGCTAAAAGTAATAATAATCAAGAGTAGGATACTGGCCCGAGGATAGAGAACTTGGCCAATAAAGTAGGATGAGTAATTTAGAAACAGATTCACACATATTTGGTCAACTGATTAAAAACAAAATATTATTGCAATAGATGGTTTCAGGTCCAAATAGTGCTCAATCAACTAGCTACTGATGTGGGAAAAAATGGACATTGATCCCCACCTCATACAAGCCTCAAAAATCAAATGCAGGTGAAATAGAAAAAATAAAACAATAAAACTTCTAGAAGATAATATAAGAGAGAAAATATCTTTATGACCTTGTGGTAGGCAAAGATTTATTAAACAAAGATTTCACAAGTGGAGAGCAAGCAGCAATAATCATAAAAGTTTACTAAATTTAATTTAATTAAAATTAAGAGCTCCTCTTTTTAAAAATTATCATGACGAGAATGAAAGACAATCCACAGAGTGGAGGAAGAAATTTGCTATATATTATATACAATAGATGACTCATCCAGATTATTTAATTAAGTCTGACAAATCAATAAAAGACAGGACATTCTAATTAATACGTAGGAAAAGTCTTGAACCAGAACTTCCCAAAGGAATATATCCAAATGACCAATAAGCATTAAAGAAAGACACTCAAATTTTTAGTCATCAGGGAAATATAAATTAAAACATGATGAGATACCACTCATCTACCAGAATGGCAAAAATTAAAAATCTGACAATGCCAAGAGTTGGTGAGAATGTAGAACAACTGGAACTTCTGTATTCTAATGGTGGGAGTTTAAATTTGCAAGACCTCTTTGGAAAACTGTACACATAATCTATGACTCAGCAATTTCTCTCCTAGGTTTATTCCCAAGATAAATGCTTATGCATGTATACCAGAAGACATGTACCAGAATGTTCAGAGCATCATTGTTTGTAACAGCCCAAAGCAACTCAGATGTCACCAATGGATAAATAAATTTGGGTATATTTCCACAAGGGAGCTATGCAACAATGAAAACTGCTGTGATACCATAGATAAATCTCACAAACTATCGAGTAAAAGAAATTAGACACATAAGAGCACATGTATATGCGCTTTGTATGATTCCACTTAAAGTTCAAAACCAGTGAAAACTAAAGTGTGGTGATAGAAGTTAGATGAGCAATTCCCTTCTAAGTGGTAGTTACGGAGATGTGACCCAAAGGAAGTTCCTGGGATTCTGGTAATGTTCTGTGTCATGATCTGTGTGGTAGTTGGACGGGTATGTTTCCTTCTGTAAAAATTCTTTGAGCTGTATACTTATGATTTGTGCATTTTCTTGACTTAAAACTTAAAAAAAATAATATGTAGGCTATACTTCCTGATATCTTGTGTTAGCCATGCCTGCAGGGATAGTCTTGACCTACCAACTTCTGTTAGTAATGGAAAATGTTTTAGTATTTCTATAAATAAACAAATGAGCTTGGCTAATGGATGGTTTGAGAATTTGTGTCATATATTAAGATTCTACGAAATCTACTTTATTAAAATATTTATCAGAGAAATTAGCAGGCATATTTAGTGAAATGAACATTTTTTTCAATAATAAAGGGGACAATTATTTTTAGTACATGAATTGCTCACTTATTTCTCGTAGTTCTGAACAGATTACTTCACATTTATTTCTTTTCAAATGCCTACAGGAAAATGCAATAATCATGACTCAACTATAAAATGATGTTTTTTTATCAGCTGTGGTTTAATGGCTGACCATCAATTAGGCTTGGTGTCACAGTACACACCCATCCCCACATCTGAGCTCTGTGTCACGGTGACCCAAATGACCAGATGTCTTCACTCTTGCATAAGCTGCACTCTGGATGAGCACCTGATACTATCATTTTGTTCAGGGAAGGTGGCCATCCAAATAATTAAATAATTGTGTAATTGGTCTTTGTGAATACTATTTCCTTTAGGCAGTAAATAGGAAAAAGTGAAGAGGGAGGGGAGCTGAGTTTTGGCTGACTTTAGGAGGGAAGAAAATCCCAGAGCACATTTTTCCTTGGAGTAGAAATAATCTTCCATCCACAAGCTGCTTAATTACCTCCCCCCTTCATTCTAGAACCTCAGTCTAATTGAAACCTGGTGAATTTTGCAACAAGTCTCATCTAATCAGAATGGTCTCTCTGATTTAAGCTGCCTTACCTCCTGCAATTCAGGCTATTGTAGGCATTGCTCCAGTATGCTGAGAGACAAGATTCAACGCATGAGAAAAAGCAGGGTCTGAGGAATGCAGTCTTTAATCCTTTCTCACCCCACCGTGAGAAAAGGTTGAGCAGTCAGAGATTAACTCTCCAAGATTATGTTTTGTTGTTCTTTTGGTGTGGGTCAATTTAGCAGCTACTGTTTAGAATGCACTTGATGCTAAGACTTCCTTATACCACAATGTATTAAAGTATATTTATTAAAAAATTCTAAGCTTTTTGTTTTAGTAAATATGTATGTATTTTGCTAGTTGAGTGTTAACACATAATGGAGAATATTGCAGAAGAGTCAGCTAAAAAATTCAGAATAATGAAATACTGTTTACAGTATTGTTCCTACTCTTGTCCATCCTTTGGAAAGATACACCCAGCAGTTGCACAGGAAAATTATTTTCTCAGATATAATGCTGTGATCAAAAGCATCCCCTCACAGGCTACACCTCATTGTCTTTGTCAATGAAATTGACATTGAGCTGTAGAGATAAAAATTTCTGTCTCTGATTCTAAGGCTAAACCTGCTACACATTCTTTTTCACCTAGAAGGCTATTGATAGGACTGCCCTGAGCGTCCTTCTCTTCCCTTAGATGTAATTAGGCACATACAATGGAAGAGGCTTAAATTGAGCTTTGACGCACCAGACAACCTTTAAAATCAGCAGCTCCTCGTTTTCCTCCAAGGGCTAATTTCATGGAGTAGAAACCGGGCTTATGAGTAAGTTAAATTCACCTGTGAGAAAATGAAGTTGCATTTTTGCATATCTATGTTTTGACTTTAAATTTCCAACCTTCTACACTTGGTAGGGAAGAGAGGCCACAGAAAAAACGATAGGGGGAAATATGGTTAATCTTTTTGAAAATAAAAAAATAATAATGAGCTAATAAAAACAGTATGGTCATCTGCATTTTACACTCAGAGATTAAGTAACTTGCTGGTGGTCACACAGCTAACAGGTGGTGGAGCTGGGCTGCAAACCCAGGAAGATGGGCAGCAGACTATCTAGCCAGGACCCACTTACTCTACTGCTTGTGTAAAAGAAACAAGAGATGGATAGGAGATAACTGGATCAACGGTGATTTTAAAAATATGAGGACAACTGACATATTTGGAAACAGAGAGAAAGAAGTTAGAAATGATGGAAAATTGGGAAGGGGGATGGATAATTAACGGAATAAGTTTCCCAGGAAACAGGAAGAATTAGAAGCAGGTGAGATGAAAAGCACCTGTTCCCCTGGAACGGGAAGGGGAGAAAAGAAACTCGTGAAGACGAAAGGGTTTGGAGTGATGAGAAATCATCATGCAAGGTTTTTTCTTAGAAGGCTTCTAATTTTACAATAAGGAAGGAGAGTGCAATCCTTTGACAGACGGGAAGGGTAGAGGGTGGGATTGAGGGTGACAGAGAGGTAGAGCAGAGAAATGCATTTGGGGCACAGGGAGAAATGAAGTCCTTGTGGGAGATGTGTTGGAGAACTGTATTTTTGTGGGTATAAATTGTTATTTTTAAAAAATCTGAAATTCAAGTAATTTAACATCTTGAGATTAAGTTAAATGACTGAGTTTTTGTGTGCATGAAGACCAAGCCGATATGCAGTCCACAGGTTTAGACACATTCCAGCTTGTATGAGCTTAATAAGCGGCCATATTAGGGTACCAGAAAGCTTCTACTGGAAGAATAAATTTTATTTTAGTTAGAAGACTTTCGAACATGGAAAGTATGAGAGTATCAAAATTGACACAGGTAATTCTAAATCAGAATCTCCATCTATACACAGTGAAACTAAGGAAGAGGAAGACAGATTAGAAAAGCTTTCTTTAAACAAGAACATCCATGTAAAGATTTCAGTCTCTGATCCCTTCCCCCGAAGTAAAAGTCTTCAAAAAATTATTATATATGTATATACAATTATATAATTACAAGTTTGGATTGACATAACACTGTCTCCTCGACATTCTACTTATAGGTAAAAAATCAGAATTCTTAACTGAAGCTTAAAATATTTTGCACAAAATAGCTGACATCTCAATGCGTGCGTGCTTGTTGCACTCTGTCTTTTAAGCCTGCATTTTTCGAAGCCGCCCCTCACTCCTGCCCACCTCCTGGGAGGTGAAAAAGGACCCCGACCACAGGAGGTGCCGGGCTGCCTCCACTGTGGTCGGCAGCAAGAAGGCAGACGCCCGGCTGACTCCCAAGCCCCGCAGAGCACCTAACAAAACCCGCCCAGGTGTCCCGACTGTAGAGAATGGGTCCCGAAGCCCCCGCCCCCCCGCTTCCGGTGCGGAGACGCCAGACCACCCACCGTGGCCGGCAGCTTCCGGGACCGCAGCTGGTGGCCACGCCCAGCCAGGAGAGCAGCCAGGAGAGCAGTACGGAGCTGCGGCTGAGACCGGCTGGAAGGAGGATGGCGTCTTGGAGGAGAAAACCCTGCAGCTGTTGTTGGCCGCCAGCACGCCCCAGCCATGCACACCCTCGCCCGTCGGGGCCCACCAGGGGCCAGGTGAGAACTGCGGGCCACTATCACTGAGCCCGCTGCGGGGTGGGGAGGCCAGGCCGGATGCCTCCCCCTCAGTGACCACGCTCTTGCTGCCCGCTGAGGTGGGCTCCCCACGCTCCATAGAGGTGGACGAGTCCCTGTTCGTCTCCCTTGAGCAGGTGCTACCACTACCACCTGCCGCCATGAGTGAAGCCGGGCTGAACCTCGCACTCTGCGGCCCTCGAGCACAGCCCAGGGCCTCCCCACGCGACGTGGCCCTGTGCCTGGTGTCATCCTGTGAGTTTGAGCAGCGGGAGGCCGTGCCCATGGCTCTGGCACACGTGTCCCCTGGCAGCGCCAACGACAGCAGCGCTCGGTCCCAGGAGCTGGCGGGCGCTCCAGGAGTCCAGGAGACATCACCCACGTCTGTCAGCAAGTCCCTGCCCACCCTGTCTTAACTCAGACCCCTTGCCTGCCGCTCCCAGCACCTCGGACTCAGATGAGGACACACTCCTGACCCCTCGAGATCGCTCCATCTCTGCCCACGCAGCCTAGTATCTGCATGGTGGACCCTTAGACGCTGCCTCCCGGCTGAGAGAGCGCCTCGGCCATGCCCGGAAGTCACCTACCCACCCAAACCCTGGCACTGACACCCCCAAAGCCACTCCAGTGACCGCTGCCAAAATCAAGGGGCTGGCCAGTGGGGACTGGGCCAGGTGGCCACTCAGCGCCCGGAGTGAGTCCAGTGACAAAGGAAGTCGGACACCCCTGTCCGGAAAGTCCTCAGTCCTCAAGACGACCACTCGAGGTCCATCCGGTAAGTACCTGGGGGCTGGAGTCCTGCAGCAGGCTCCCTGCTCACGTCCTCCTGTTCCCTCCTTGATCTGTGGTCACAGCCACACCCACCACCCCTTCTGGGCCTCAGTTTCTCCTATAAAATGGAAGCTCTGGCCTCACTGCTTCAGCATTTGCCATTCCAAGGTGCTGGAGCAGTAACGTCAATGGAAACATAACGTGAGCACATCCATCATGATGAATTTTCCAGCAGCCGCGTTAAGCAAAAAGAAACAGGTGAAATTTATTTTAATAGTATATTTTATGAAACCCATTTGTGTCGAGGTTCCATGATTGGCTAGGAGTGCTCGGTGTGTGGTCATACTCACAGCTAAATTTATTACAGCAAAAGGATACTTAGCAGGATCAGCAAAGGAAAAAGGCTTGGGGAGAAGCCCCTGGGGGGAACCTGGCACAGGCTTCTGGAGCCTTCTCTCAGTGGAGTCACATACCACATGCTTGATTCTCTGACACCAGGAAATGCCCACTGTCAGGGAAGCTCCTTAGAGACTCAGGGCACAGGGTTTCTATTGGGGCTGGTTGTGCAGGCACCCTCTGCCTCACACATATACTGAAAAAGGATTCTTGGATCCAATTCTTGGACACTAGCTGGGTGTCATACAATTTCCCTCAGTTCTGACACTATCTACCCAGAGATAGAATCACATTCTACAGGTAAAGGGCTCCATCCCCTGAGCACCCTCCACTTCAGGTGCCTATCATAAGTCCAGGTTGATGCCTGTGCTTCTGACTAACTGGCTATAAATCGAGGTTCCTATGACCCCTCTCTTTGGGTTTAATTTGCCAGAGCAGCTGACAGACTGAGGGAAACCCATTTACTCACTAGATTACTGATTTATTATAAAAGGATACTAAAGGATACAAATCAACAACCAGATGAAGAGATACATAGGGCGAGGTCCTGAACAAGAGATCTTATGTCCTCGTGGAACTTGGGGCCCTGAAAAGTGGCATGCAGAAGTGTTCCCCAATGTGGAAGCTCTCTGAAAAAGGGCCAAAAAGTTGTCCTTTGGGGCTTTTATGGAGGCTTCATTACATAGTCATGATTGACTAAATCATTGGCCAATGGCAATTGATTCAACCTCAAGCTCCTTTCCTTTCCCCAGAAATCAGGGGGCAGGACTCAAAGTTCCAACCCTCTGATCATGAGGTTGGTTCTCCTGGCAACCGGCCCCACACCCTGGGGTGGGATCCAAAGTCACCTTCATTAACATAAAACCCAGTTGTGATGGAAAGGGCTTGTTATGAAAAACAAGACACCCATTTCACCTTTTTGGCCCTGAAGTGTTTCATGGAGTTAGGACAAGAGACCAAATATAACAAGAGATGCTCTCATTGCTCTTACTGATCAGAAAATTCCAAGGGTTTGGGGAGCTGTGAGCCGGGAACTGTGGAAGAAGACCAAATACATCTGAGAATGACCAAATATATATATTTCTTTTTTTTTTAATTGAAGTATAGTTGATTGACAATGTTGTGTTTCTGGTGTACAGCAAAGTGATTCAGTTACACGTATATATACATTCTTTTTCATATTCTTTTCCGTTATGTTTTATCACAGGATATTGGACCTACAGTAGGATCTACTGTATAGCACAGGGAACTATATCCAATATCCTGTGATAAAACATACTGGAAAAGAATATCAAAAAGAATGTACATCCATTCTATATTTAATGGTTTGCATCTACTAACCCCAAACTCCCAATCTGTCCCTCCCCCACCTTCCCTGCCACTTGGCAACCACAAGTCCATTCTCTATATCTGTGAGTCTGTTTCTATTTCCTAGATAGGTTCATTTGTGTCATAGGTTAGATTCCACATATAAGTGATATCATATGGTATTTGTCTTTTTCTGACTGACTTAGCATGATAATCTCTAGGTCCATCCATGTTGCTGCAAATGGCATTATTGCATTCTTTTCTATGGCTGAGTAGTATATTCCATTGTCTACATGTACCACATCTTCATCCATTCATCTGTCGATGGATGATTAGGTTGTTTCCATGTCTTGGCTATTGTACATAGTGCTGCTATGAACAACGGGTGCATGTATCTTTTTGAATTAGAGTTTTGTCCGGATATATGCCCAGGAGTGGGATTGCTGGATCATATGGTAATTCTATTTTTAGTTTTCTGAGGACGCTCCATACTGTTTTCCACAGTGGCTATACCAAATTACATTCCCACCAACGGTGTAGGAGGGTTCCCTTTTTTCTACACCCTCTCCAGCATTTGTTATCTGTAGACTTTTTAATGATGCCCGTTGTGACTGGTGTGAGGTGGTAGCTCATTGTACTTTTGATTTGCATTTCTCTAATAATAGCAATGTTGAGCATCTTTTCATGTTATATTATGCTTCGTTGCTTACATGTTTGGAGTATTGGGATGAATATTAGGATGAGGATGGAAAGTAGTAGTGCTAGTACTCCTCCTAGTTTATTAGGGATTGATCGTAGAATTGCGTATGCAAATAGAAAGTATCATTCTGGTTTAATGTGTCCTGGGGTGCTTAGTCGGTTTGCTGGGGTGTAGTTGTCAGGGTCTTCTAGTAGATCGGGTGTGAACAGGGTTAGTGCGAGTAGGGTTAAGATTAGTAATAAAGCACCTAGCATGTCTTTGATTGTGTAGTAGGAATGGAATGGGATTTTGTCTATATTGGATGGAATTCCTGTGGGATTATTAGATCCCATTTCGTGAAGGAATAGTAGGTGGACGGCTGCTAGTGCTGTAATGATAAATGGAAGGATAAAGTGGAAGGCGAAGAAGCGTGTTAGTGTTGCTTTGTCTACGGAAAACCCACATCAAATTCATTCTACTAAAGTAGTCCCGATATAGGGGATTGCTGATAGGAGGTTAGTAATAACAGTTGCGCCTCAGAATGATATTTGTCCTCAAGGTAGGACGTAACCTACGAATGCGGTAGCTATAACTGTGAATAATAATAGTACACCAATGTTTCATGTTTCTTGGAAGGCATGGGAGCCATAGTATAGGCCACGTCCAATGTGAGCATAAAGGCAGATGAAGAATATAGAGGCTCCGTTTGCATGTAGGTATCGAATGATTCAGGCGTAATTAACGTCTCCGCAGATGTGTGTGACGGATGAGAAGGCAGTTGAGGTGTCTGGTGTGTAGTGTATTGCTAGGAATAGGCCTGTTAAGATTTGTATGATTAGGCAGAGACCGAGTAGGGAGTCAAAATTTCATCATGAAGAGATATTTGATGGGGTGGGGAGATCAATAAATGTATCATTGAGGATTTTTATTAGTGGGTGTGGTTTTCGAATGTTGGTCATTGGTCATGGTTGAAGTCCATGTGAGAATAATGATGACATACATTGTTTTTATTATAAGCATTATTTTTGTCATTAGTCTTGTGGGGGTTTCTTCAAAGCCTTCGCCTATTTATGGGGGTTTAGGGTTGATTGTGGGTGGTGCCGTAGGGTGCGGGATTGTTTTCAGTTTTGGTGGTTCATTTTTAGGATTAATAGTATTTTTGATTTATTTGGGAGGAATGTTAGTTGTATTTGGTTATACTACAGCTACAGCCACTGAGCAATATCCTGAGGTTTGGGTTTCTAATAAAGTTGTGTTAGGGGGATTTCTTTTAGGTTTAATGACGGAGTTTTTAGTGGTATTGTACGTTTTAGAGAGTGAGAAGGTGAATATTGTATTTAAATTTAATGGGTTGGGGATTGGGTTATTTATGATACAGGGGATTCTGGGTTTTTTAGTGAGGAGGCTATAGGAATTGCTGCTTTATGTAGCTATGGTACTTGATTGGTTATTGTTACAGGTTGATCATTGTTTATTGGTGTTGTAGTTATTATGGAGATTACTCGGGGTAATTAAATAAGATTATGCTAAGGGTAATAGTGATGAGAAAAGACAGGAAGTAGAGTTTGATAAGGGCTTTTTGGTTTGAGGTTAGTGTGGAAGCCTTTAGTTGAATGGAGGCTGTAGTTTTTGGTAAGGTGGTTTCTATTCAGGTTAGGTCTAGTAAGGAAGTTGCTAGTTTTTGGCTTATTATTAGGTTTAGGTGAGGGGGTAGGCGATGTCTAATTGTGGGGAAATATCCTAATAAAGTGGAAAATTTAGTGGAGTTTGATGGATATAGGTATTTTAAGTTTTGTGTGTAGATGTTAATTTCGAATGCGAGAATAAAGCCTGAGGTTGTTATTGTGAGAGCTGTTAGTTTTAGGTGTAAGGGTATAGTTATTAAGGGGGTGGTTATTGTTGGAGAGGATAAATCCGGCAAAGATACTTCCAATTAATAGGCGTTTGATAGGATTAATTAATATAGGGTTGTTTTCATTAATGTTTATGAGGGGAGGGAAGCGAGGTTGTCCTAGTGGAGTAAAGAAGATAATGCAAGTGCTGTAAATAGCTGTGAGGGAGTTAGTGGTTAAGGTTAGTAGTAGGACTCAGGCGTTGGTATAAGACGAAGTGGTGGCTTCGATGATAGGGTCCTTGGAGTAGAACCCTGTGAGGAATGGTATTCCTGTAAGTGCGAAACACCCAATGATAAGGGCGGTTGTGGTGAAGGGAAGAATTTTGTATAGCCCTCCTATTTTTCGAATGTCTTGTTTAGGTTATGCATGATGGAGCCGGAGCATAAGAATAATATGGCTTTGAAGAAGGCGTGTGTGCAAATGCGTAGGCATGCTAGGTGAGGTTGGTTAAGACTGATTGTTACTATTATTAGGCCAAGTTGGCTGGAGGTGGAGAAAGCAATAATTTTTTTGATGTCATTTTGGGTGAGGGCACAAATGGCTGTGAACAAAGTAGTGAGGGCACCTAGAGAAAGAGTTACTGTTTGAATGAGTTTATTATTTTCTATTAAAGGGTAGAAACGGATAAGTAGGAAAATCCCTGCTACGACTATTGTGCTTGAATGGAGGAAGGCCGAGACAGGGGTGGGACCTTCTATTGCTGAAGGGAGTCAGGGGTGTAGTCCAAATTGGGCTGATTTTCCAGCTGCGGCTAGTACAAGTCCTACGAGGGGAAGATTTGAGGAGTTTTGGTTGAGTATGAAAATTGTTGTAAGTCTCATGCGTTTATGTTAAATAAGAATCATGCTATTGACATGAGGAATCCAATGTCTCCGATGCGATTATATAAGATTGCTTGGAGGGCAGCTGTATTAGCGTCTGTCCGTCCGAATCATCAGCCAATTAGCAAGGATATAATACCTACTCCTTCTCACCCAGTGAATAGTTGGAAAAGATTATTAGCTGTGACGAGGATGAGTATAGTGATGAGGAAGATAAGTAGGTATTTGAGGAATTGGTTGATGTGGGGGTCAGAGCGTATATATCATATTGAGAATTCCATGATAGATCATGTAATAAATAGTGCTACAGGTATAAATATGAGTGAGAAGTAGTCTATTTTGAAGCTAAGTGATAGTTTAAGGGTTTGGATAGTAATTCAGTGTCAGTTTGAAATGAGTGCTTCTTGGTTTGTGTGAATAAATATTATTGGGATCAGGCTAGTGATGAAGGTGGAAAGGGTAATATTTTTTACATAGTGTTGGTACTTGTCTCTTTTGTAGAGGTTTGTGTTAGATATTACAATGGGGGCAGTTAATATCAGTAATGTGAGTAAAGCAGAGGAAGTAAATAGGTTTATTACTTTTATTTGGAGTTGCACCAATTTTTTGGTTCCTAAGACCAATGGATAACTGTTATCCTTTAAAAGTTTGAAAAAGCCACACTGTTAGATGTGGGGGGCATGAATTAGCAGTTCTTGCAGTACTTTTTCGGTAAGTAAGAAGTTCTGATCTTCTATTACTAGCTTCACAAACTAGTGTTCTTTTTAAACTATACTTACAATAAAGGGGGCCTAAGATGATTTTGGGACTTAATGATAAGGGTAGTAAGGGCTATGTGTAGGGCTGTTAAGGCGTGTTCTCGTGTGAAAGAGGGGGTGAGGTTGTTAATATGATGAGTATGTTTGCCGCGTTGTGTTGTGATTAACATGTATAGGGAGTAAAGGGCTGTGATTACAATATTTGTTCCTATTAGGATAATAGTGAGGTTTGATCATGAGAAAGCTGATATAACTACAAGTAGTTCTCTGATCAGGTGGATGGTGGGGGGTAGAGCGAGGTTTGTTAGGCTTGCTAGTACTCATCAGGTCGTTATTAGTGGGAGAAGGATTTGTAGGCCTCGTGCTAGGATTATGGTTTGGCTGTGGATTCGTTCATAGTTCGAGTTTGCTAGACAGAAGAGTATAGAGGATGTAAGGCCGTGGGCGACTATTAGAGCGGTAGCTCCTATGTAGCTTCAAGGGGTTTGGATGAGGATAGCTGCGATAACGAGTGCTACGTAGCTGACTGAGGAGTATGCGATGAGTGATTTTAGGTCTGTTTGACGTAAACAGATGGAGCTGGTTATAATTATTCCTCATAAGGATAGCATGAGGAAGGGGTAAGCTATATGTTCTGTTAGAGGGTTAAGAATTGATGTAATTCGTAGCATGCCGTAGCCTCCGAGTTTTAGTAATACAGCTGCAGGGACTATTGAACCTGCGATGGGGGCTTCTACGTGTGCTTTGGGTAATCAAAGGTGTAGACCGTAAAGGGGTATTTTTACTAGAAAAGCTATTCTGCAGGCTAGCCATATGAGGATATTAGATCAGGAAGTGGGTAGTGGTTGGGCTCAGTGTTGTAATAGTAGAAAGTTTAGAGATCCTGATATGTTTTGTAAGTATGTTAGTGCTACTAGCAAGGGGAACGATCCTATGAGCATGTAGAATAGGAAGTAGAGTCCTGCATTGAGTCGTTCTGTTTGGTTACCTCATCAGGTGATAATGATAAGAGTGGGGATTAGTGTAGCTTCCAATATGATGTAGAATAGGATTAGTTCTGTGGCGGTGAATGTTATAATTAGAAGAGTTTGTAATATAATTAGTATTGTAATGTAAAGTTTTTTTCGGACAAGTGATTCTTTGAGAAGGTGGGATTGGCTTGCTATTAGTATTAAGGGAAGGAGTCATATTGTCAGGATTAAGAGTGGTATAGAAAGGGAAGTCAGAGAAGAATATCAGAGAGTAATTGAGACTGTTATCGTTGAATTGATTAAGTAGGAGTAGGCTTGTAAAGCTGATTAGTAAACTGTGGGTTGTGGTATTAATTCAGATAGAGCTGTTTTTTGATAATCAAATTAAGGGTATCAGTATGATGGTAGGAATAATGAATTTTAGCATTGGAGGAGGTTAAGGTTTTGTACCTAGTCAGTGCCGTATGTGTTGGAGATTATGACTTAATAGGGCTAGTCCGATAGCTGCTTCACAGCTGCAAATACTAGGAGGTAATTGGTATCATGCCAAGGGCCATTTGGAGGAATGAGGAACACTTTGGTAATTTGAAGTGAAAAGTGGTTTGCTACAAAGAATTACATGAGGCTGCATCTCTGTGAAAGACTCCTAGAATAAAATAGCTAAACTAAACTGCCAGTGAAACAGCTGTCCTGACCGTGGAGTCAGGAAGTTGGAGGGTCAGGAGGGACCACTAGAACTGGTGAATTCAAGAACAGTCTGCTGTAGTTGCAGTCAGGATCAGGAAGCTCCAACTGCCTCTTGACCACAACAAAGTTGGTAACCAGATGCTGGAACATGGATTCCAGTTGCCACCGGTACTACCACACTGCCTTTCAACACCCACAAAGAAAATGACTGGACTCTGCTTTGCCATTGCAGACAAGTCTAAGTCTCCAGTATCTTTGCCTGCTGGAAACACAGCCCCTGTCTCACTTCTGCTTCCAAATCTTACATGAATGCATCTAAGCGGCAGAAGCAAAATCACAACTAGAACTCAGCTGTGGGTGTGGGAAATCTTAATTTTAGTTTTCCACTGTCTATAGTCCAAGAAGACACAACCAACAAGAAATAAAGTTGAGCAAAACAGTCCATCATGCCCACTACAACTGTATGATAAAACTATACCATAATGGGTGTGTGTTAAATATTGGTCATCATGACATAGTAAGAAATTACAAAAAGAGACCTATGTCCACTTGTGTGATGGATCTAAAGTAATCAAACTCATGGAAGCAGAAAGAAGAATGGTGGTTGCCAGGGCCTGGGGGGAGGGGGAAACAGGAAGTTGTTCAATGGGATAGTTTCAGTCACGCAAGGTGAAAAAGTTCTAGAGATCTGCTGTACCACAATGTGCATAGTTAAGAGAGTAACGTACACTTAAAAATTGTTTGGAGAGTAAATTTTTGTTGTGTGTTTTTTAGCTTAATAAAAAAAAATAACAAAATTTTTTAAAAGGAAACAGAAACCTATGTAGTTCAGGGACTTTGTAGTTGTCTCCAAATTCTGGGCATCATGATCTTTATTTATAGTGAATCATACTTGAAATGGTGCATGTCAGCTGTCCTTACCTTAAACTCAAATGTCAGAGGTTTTGGATTTAGCTTGTAGTCATTGTTTTGTAATGTTAAGGATAAAATCACCTAGAAGCAATATCTACCTACATAAGGCAATATTTGATTATCTCATAGTTAAAAACAATAAATAATTGCTCTAGAATTAAATTAGAAGCCTTTCCCTGGAAGCTCTGGTTGGAAAAACCAAAAATCTCTGTAAATTTCGTATCAAGAATTGTTTTAGTGCTTTGTGGGTTTGTTGTTTGTAGGGTTATTTATTAATTGATTTTTGGAGGAAGAACTGAGATAAGAAGTTTTGGTCATTGTATTGTTGATATTTAATAAATATCAAGGAATTGAATTAAGCTAATGTTCATAAAGCTTGCATATATTTCTTAGGATTATTTATTTTCAATTTGTGAATAATTTCTTACTTGTAATTTCCAGATCATATTTTTCTAAATTCTCATTTCCAGTTCCCAATTCCCAAATATGGTGGTGGCATCTTTGGAAGAGTCAAATAGAAACAATGTGACCCATTGCCTATATTCAGAATCGGTATTTTCCCAGTCATCAAAGAATATGGAATTCCATTGCATTGTCTCATTCAGTCCAAGTTTCTGCTTTTTCCAGGGATATGTTTAATAGCTTTTAAAGAGGAAGTTTATCTTCCTACCCCTCTCTGGGATAGAAGTTCTTAGCATATTACAAGGAGAAACAATTCTGTGACTGTTCCCTGACCTCACCCCCTCAAAGGCTGAGTTTCTAAACAAAAGACATGTTAGTATGGAGATACAGATTTTGCACATATTACTTACCACAGTAACATTGACTGCAAAGATCAAGATTAGGATGATCTCTTTAAACCCACTGGATTCCCTCACCCTCATGTCTGTTTTATTCCTCTTTATAGATAATTAGACAATTCCAGAGCTGAATCAGACAAAACAGACTCTGTCTGGATCACAGGCTACCACCCCTTGGAAGGAAAATGAAAAATTCAGTTCATTGTATGGTATCCAGATATCTGGATGTTTGAAATGGGAAAGACAACATATCTGGATGATGTGCTCTGTGCCAGGACCGTGGGTGGCAGGAGAAGTAGGGAGAAAGAGAAGAACCAGGACTATTGAGATCTGAGGGGAAACCAGGGAAGGAGGAACAGGGGAGAGGGTGCAGGCCAGACCACACACAGGAAGTTCCCAGGATGTGGAGGTTAAGGGCATATGACAGGGCTGAAGTCAGAGCAAGACCACTGTGTTCAGGCTATTGTAAGATTTTGGCTTTGTTGACATGAAGGCTAGATACCTCTAATGTTATCAAGAATTCGCCAAGGGTTTTCAAACTTCTAAACAAATGAACACTCAAGAAATGAATTTCATCAGCTCTGTCCTATATGGCTTAAGATTCTTCATAGTTTCCATAGCTCAAAGATCAGTTTGTTGCCCAGAGTCACCTTTGTGACATTAAGAAGGTCCAAAGGCATCTAGATACTACAAAGAGTGATAGTCATACCAGTAGAGGTCTAATCTTTATATTAAAAATCTCCTTGGAGGAGTGGCAAATTTAGTCACTAACAGTTTAGTTTCACATTAGAATAATGATAGCCTCATAGAATTGGTTAGGAAGTATTTTCTTTGCTTCTGTTTTCTGGAAGAGATTGTGGAGAATTAATGCTATTTCTTCCTTAAAATTTTGGTAGAATTTTTCAGTGAAACCATCTGGGTCTGATGTTTTCTTTTTCTGGAATTTTATTAATTATTGATTCAATTCCTTTAACAGATATAGGCCTAATCAGATAGTCTATTTCTCCCTGTGTGAATTTGGTAATTTGTGTCTTTCGAGGAATTGGTCCATTTCACTTGTTATCAAATTTGTGTCATAGAATTGTTCACAGTATTCCTTTACTGTCTTTTAAAAAAAACTTCATTGTGGAATAATTGACAAATATAATCATATTTATTTAAAGTGCGTATTATCCATGAATGTCCGTGAAATTAGTAGTGATGACCCCACTCTAATTTCTGATATTGGCACTTGCATTCTGTGTTCTCTTTTTCTTGGCTAGCCTGCCTACAGGTTTATCATTTTTATTGATTTTTTTCCAAAAAAACAGCTTTTGGTTTTATTGATTTTCTCTGTTGCTTTCCTGTTTTGAATTTTATTGATTTCTGTTCTTATTTTTAGGATTTCTTTTCTTCTGCTTCTTTAAGATTAAATTTTCTTCTTTTTCTAGTTTCTGAAGGTGAAAACTTAGATTATTCATTTTAAATCTTTCATCTTTCCTAATGTATGTATCCAGTATTATCAGTTTGCAACTAAACACTGTTTCCATTGCATCCTACAAATTTTGATAGGTTGTATTTTAATTTTCATTTGCTTAAAATATTTTTTAAATTTTCATTTATTTATTTTGCGGTATGTGGGCCTCTCACTGTTGTGGCCTCTCCCGTTGTGGAGCACAGGCTCTAGAAACGCAGGCTCAACGGCCATGGCTCACGGGCCCAGCCGCTCCGCGGCATGTGGGATCTTCCCGGAACGGGGCATGAACCCGTGTCCCCTGCATCGGCAGGCGGACTCTCAACCACTGAGCCATCAGTGAAGTCCCCTTTTTTTTTTTTTTCGGTACACGGGCCTCTCACTGTTGTGACCTCTCCTGTTGTGGAGCACAGGCTCCGGATGCGCAGGCTCAGCGGCCATGGCTCACCGGCCCAGCCGCTCCGCGGCATGTGGGATCCTCCCGGACCAGGGCACGAACCTGTGTTCCCTGCATTGGCAAGCAGACTCTCAACCACTGCGCCACCAGGGAAGCCCTTTTTAATTTTAAAAAAATTTTTGTCTGGGTTGGGTCTTCATTGCCGTGCACAGCCTTTCTCTTTCTCTTTCAGTTTCACATTCATCTGTCTCTAGACTCATAATTAGAAGAAGTCCCAGAGTGTTCCAAGGGATTCACATTAAAAGAATGATAACATTTTGCCAGCTTATACTGGAAAAAACAAGAACTAGAGAATATGTATAGAAATGGCTTTTCAGTGGGTACCCCAAGAAGGACTGAATATAATGGACCCTCTTGTTCAGTAGTATTGATGAGATCCCAAAAGGCCAAGGCAGAGGCCATATAGCAGTGTTTAGTTTTAGGTATATTTTAAGTTGGGGCTACAGTGACAGTCAGTTTCAGCTTGCAAAGTTTCTTAGCAATAGCTAATTTTTTACAAAGTCTTTGAGTGTAAAATATATGGGCAGCTTATCTTATAATTAGTGAAACCCTAAGACTAGGGAGAAAAGACTGGTTCGAATCTGCACAAAAGGTAGTCATACTTTCTCATCCAGTTTCCAGACATGAGGCAGTTCAAAGACCCAGACCCACCTAAATGAAGGGAAAGTTAGGTATCTTTGAAGAAGGCCCCTGGGACACTGTAATAAGTAAATACTGTAATCCTCTTCAAATTCTTTCCCAGAGGGATCTGAATCTATCTACCAGGATGGCTATGTACTTGAGGAAAGGGGAATACCCAGACTTTTAGAACATCATAAATCAATATTTCTGAATTGCTATTCCCTGATGATGTCAAATATCATTTTAATCCAACTAAAAGTGTATGGAGTTTTGGTTTTACTACATGTCACAGTGGGTTTAATAGGTCCATGGACCCATGTTGTTGTGATTTCACAGCTCTCAAATACAAGTTGAAATGACATTTTTGGCAATAAATAGAATCCCCACCATGGACTCATGAACTGTGGATTGAGGGCTATTATTGTAGGCAGGACCAAGTGGAAGCCCTTGAAACTTCTCATCCCTACCAAAATACAAACTGAAAGCAATATCTCATTCATGGGAGCAATCACAGAGATTAATGTCCCTATCAAACATTTAAAAAATTCAGAAGTATTCATCCTTGTCACCAACCTAATTAATATTGTCTTTTGTGAAAAATGCAGGTGGATCTTGGAGAATGTAGGGTTTTGTTTAGTAATTAGGTTATAAATAATTCTAATTATAAATATAAGTTATGGAGCAAAACAATATAACTTTTTGCACATGGTATATAGTTATTGATCTGGCAATTTTTTTCTTTTCTATACAATTTACAAAGAACATTTTGCTTCTATCTGGCAAGAACAAAAGTACATCTTCACTTAGGACTTTGTTAATTGTTATGTTCTCTTGATCATAATCTAGTCTACAGAGACCTTGATTATCTCAACATTCTCTGGAACATAAGATCCATTGCATAGATCATAACAAGCTGATCGATCCTGGTGATCAGGAAGCAGTGACTTAAGAAAGTGGTTCACAAAGTGTGATCCTTGGACCAGCAGTATCAACACCATCTGGGGATGTTATAAAAATTCTTCAGCCTCAGACCCACCCCAAACATACAGAATCAGTAGGTGGATCAGTCTGTGTTTAAACAAGCCCTAAGGGTAGTTCTGATGAGTGCTAAAGTTTGAGAATCACAGCCTTTGAAAATCACATGTGTGTGAGAAGGTAGGGGATAAGCCACATAAAAACTCAAGGGTCTGGCATCTTGGTGGAGTTGAGGAGTCTAATCTTCTGGGGCATCTTTTACATAATAAAAAAGACAAGTTGCTGCATCTTGCACTATTCACCACTATGAAAGAGGTGCAATGCTTTGTGTTCATCTTTGCATTGTTGAGGTAAATAATACCACATTGCAGTGTGCTGTTTTGAGTATTTACTGAGTAACTTTGCAAGGCTACCAAAATAGTGGCGCTCAAGGCTCTTCCACTTGGGTTTTAGGACAGAAGATTCAATGGCTGTCCAAATGTCTATCACAGATTGGGATGCTCTGTGGAGGTTCTGACATGCTCCAGTAGGGACTTCTAGGGCACATCCTGAGGGTTTATGGGGAAAACTATGACGCCTTATACAAATAACCACCATCTCTAAAAACAGTTCCCGATTTTCTTGTGGGCCCGGGTAAAAACCAATGCTTGATCCTTGAGTATCTGAACTGCCCACTATAAACTGGGTATTATCTGGTTCACCAGGCTCTAAACAGGGGTATATAAGGCAGCACTCTTCTGTCATTAATTAGAAGCAGGGTATATGAGATTAGCCTTGATAAGATCCTAAAAATACAAGTAAATTGCATGACCAGTGACTCAGACTTGTATAACTCCTACTTCTGCTTTATTGCTATCTTCCCTCAATCCACACCTAACATTTCATGGGTAGTTTGGAGCAAAGCCATGGCCTCTTCTGCAAGCAAGTGCTGTCCCTTTGGGAAACAGCTCCTGACTTGCTTCCTCTGGTCAATTGGTAGAAGAAGAAAAACTGAGACCTGATTTACAGATGGTTCTGCATGATGTCTTGGTAGAAGATTGGTAAGGCAAAAGGAAGGAGGAAGCCATTTCCCCCCCCTGCTTTTGGAGGCATTTTGGACAGGAGGAGCAATGGGAGAGCTAGGTCCTCAGTGGTGATCTAAGTACCTGGATTCTCATTAAGTGGTGGCAGAGCAGTTCTAACAGCAGAAGTAGCAGTGCTTTTTGCAGCAGCAGTGAGATTGTGTGTGGGCTCCTTAATGGAGTGTGGACTCCTGGGTTCCTGTTCAGTTATAACAGTGGCAGAAGGTGGCAGCAGTGGTGATAACAGCTTTCCTATTGCAGCACAGTCGACCTCTCTGCCTTTTACATTTACAACCCTTTTTAAGTCATTGTAACCAACTCCCTGCATTAAAGCCCTCTCTGTTTGAAATCTCTAGAATGGTTTCTGTTTTCCTGATGGACATTGAAAGATATACCCACAAATGTTCTTTCATCTCATTCTTATTGCAATATGGAGAAAGACATTATTATGCTCATTTTACAATGAGGAAACAGACACTTAAGAGATATTAAGCAACTTGCCCATTATTCTCTCACTAGAGCCTAGAGAATAATGATGAAGCAGTAGTCTGAAGCTGGTTCTTTTATGATTTTGTATTGAGTTTGAAGCCATAATGTAGCATGTTCTTTGTGGTCTGTAATACCTGGAGAATAGGAGCTGCTGGTGGTGTTACAATAGTTTTTCTGTCATAGCATGCCAGGTACAGTGCACTCCTTAAGGCTTTGTTAACCCTCCTTTAAAAAATACCTTAAAAAGTAGCCTTACAAAGAAAAAACTAGGTTTTATTATTTAGTAATGCCCATAAGTAAACGTGAAGAATTATGCCTTTGAGTTTGCCATATGTTATAGACTTCTAGACTTGCGTGTATAGTGAAGAGCAGCCTCCTTCCATCTCATACTTTATTTTCTTTGTGTGTGTGATTCCAAGACTCTGAGGAATGGAGAGAATTAGAGCTGATCTTCAACTCCTATTTAATATAGGAGTAAATATAAGAAAATATATAAGGAATAGTGGGTTAGACAGTAAAGTAGATTCTCTGTTTTTCCTTTCTCCCACTTCCATTAACAGCACCAAGTAAGATTATGGTTGCTTTGCTTACACAGTTGGTGCTAAATATATGCTGAATAACTTACTGACTGTGAATTAGAAGTCCAGCTCTGTAAAATTTCCAGTATTTCTGGTTTGTTTGGGTTTTTTTTGGACCTACTAAGAAGTTGGGTTCTGCACAAATCATACTGTTCCACCTACCCTAGGGGCTGCCTGTCACTGATGATAACATTGACGTTTATGTTATTCCCTCTTTGAGAAGGATCAAGCTCTACTATCATGTAAAAATACATTCATATAAAAAGTCCTGGAAATTGGTAGTTAACATAGATTACTAGTATTTCTCTATTGAGACCAGGAAGAGCAGACTTTCCTTGAGTTCACGAGGAGTTTGTGACAAAGCCTGGCACAGATTCGATCCTCTGAACCCATGCTCTGAAGTATCTCCTCTATAAAGGAGGATAGTATAAGCAGGACGTGTATCTTTAGACTATAATTCCTCCAGTGTTACCAGAATGTCTGGGTAGTGGTACTATGGGTACCTTTATTCCTTGGAAATTTCCAATAAATATTCATTAGTTATAAAACTGTTTTCAAAATAAACAACAATATAAAAACACAAAAGCTTTCATACCAAAAGATATTCTCAAACTGACAAAGCTTAGGACATGTCTCATCTGTCCAGTGGCTCCTGGTTGTCCCCTGAGAGATAGTCGTATTCCAGGAACTGAACAAGCTTATTGACTTGAAATAAAAATGATGTTCTTTCCCAGAATTATAGAAAAATGAATCAATACAGAGTATTGTTTATTTGGTATCTGATTTTCTTAAATCTTTGAGACCTGCTACTACTTGTCTGCTGCTAGCAGAGGGCAAAAGGAATGACTAACACAAAAATATTAAAGTAAAAGCTTGAAAATGTGATTTCTCCAAACATTTTATTGTGTAAGTCTGCTCAGGCTGTCATAATAAAATACCACAAACTGGGTGGCTTAAACAACAGAAATTCATTTTCTCTCAATTACGGAGGCTGAAAAATCTAAAATCAAGGTTCCAGCAGGGTTCAGTTTATGGTAAGAGCTGTCTTCCTGTCTTGAGGATGGCTGCTTTGTCCTCACATGGCCATTCCTTTGAACTCTCTGATGCCTCTTCTTCAGAGGACACTAACCCTATCGGATCAGGACTCCACAGTTATGACCCCATGTAACCTTAATTACTTCCTCAGAGGCCTTACCTCCAAATGCAGCCACACTGGGGGTTACACCTTCAACATATGAATTTTGAAGGCACACAAACATCCAATCCATAACATATGTCTACTATTAGTCCTACACACAGAATGCAAATATATTTTCTGAGAGTAAAATTTCTCTTACTTCAAGTGACATCCTTTGTGACATCACTATTTTATGATGTTCTAAGACAAATACCATCATTTTCAGGGTTTGGGTCTCCTCAACATATTTAAAAGACATCAGAAGGGTAAATTTCAAATTCCTTGGTGGTTATAACCAATTATGTTGTTGCCTCTTTGAAGATGCTCAGAGCACTAATAAAATGCATTTGTTCTAATATTTATTTCATGGGTTCCATAGAAATTCATACACGGTCTGTATCTTTCCCATTTTTCCTATGAAAGCAGCAAAGGGTTGACTTTGGAGTCTAATTTATTTACTCCAAATAAATTTTACTTATAATATAAATTTACTCTAAAAAATTTATCCAAGGTAAAATTGGATAAATTACTTATCATCTCTGTGCCTTATTGACACAGTGGGGCTAATAATAGTCTTACACCAGAAAGTAGTTATGAGAGTTAAATGAGATACTCCATGTTCAACCCTTCATAAAAGACCAAGCCCTCTTTATCACTAATATAAGGGGCCAGATATAAGATACAGTTGAAGCCATTTGCATGAATTAAAATATTCTTTTTTAATAAGAAAGTTTAAAAATGGTATAAGGCTTAGTGAAATCACATTGCCAAATTCATATTCTGATGCTGTAGTGTGCATTTCACTCCAGTTAGCTGCTTTCCCTCTATCCACGGGATTTCAAATTTAAGAAGAGAAGTATCTGTTCCTAATTTACCTAGCTTTGACCTTTTACCTAGACCTTTCTCTGTACTGGCCAAGGAATAAAAAGATCAAAGTACTGTTGTCAATTTATTTGACTCTAAATCCACAGTGTCCCTCAGGCCTACTCTATCCTTCCCTCTTCACAGGGTTTCCTATTTAGGCAAAGTCACAACATTCATCACCCTCACCAATGATTTCCAGGACAAGTCAGAACTTTCTCACTAGATGATCTAAATTCCACGGCCAGGATGTTGCTGCTTTTTAGGTGATGGCTAAATCAGCTGCTAGCTTGCTCCTCTGTAATAACTGCAGTGTTTTCAGTTTTAACATTTTATCCTTGACAAATTGATTGTTTTCTCTGCTACTAAAAGTGAAAAATCATAAGCTACTAAAATAAAGAGTGCCCAATCAAAATGCCATTCTGTCAAGGACCTTAAATTTTAGGTTTGCTTTGGTAATGAGATGAAAGGCAAGGTATAATTAGCACTAATAGATGCTTTTATAGTCCCATCCCACCTAACCCCCAGATAAACGTCAACGTATTCCACATTTTAATAATGAGCAATGCCTGTATGTAAAATGTGCAACTACATTTAGGAAATCAGTGGTTTAACCTAGAGCACTCCTTTTTAGCTCTTGGGTCTTACTTCTGGGAAGAGCCATGAAGGCAGACTAACTTTTGAAGCTGTTTTGAAAATAATCTTGTTTCTGCCTCACTCAAATCTCTCCAGGAAATATTTTGTTCTAGAACATCATGCTTAAGTCCAGGGTGGGTACTCCAGAAAAAAAATTGATTTTCAAATGAAAATTCTCAATTTCCCAGAAAAAATAATGACTAAAGGGAAATAAATAAAGTGACACTTTTACAAAGGGGAAATATTCTTTCGAACTCTGTGATTTAGCATTGCTGTGATTTAGCATTAGCTACCCCCATTCTCATCCCATTTCCCTAATATTGAATGTATTAAGGAGGAATTCAGACCTGATTACTGTCAGATCAGTAAATTCAGCCCCATGTGGAAGTTTCTGTGAATTCAGTTTCACCTCTCATCTGTGTACTGCTATTACAGGGTTGCTTAATGTCCAGAATATCTTTTTAGTTCAATAAATAACTTCTGAGTGTATATTAATAACCACTAAGGGACAACTGTTGCTCCCTTTTCTTTGGCAGTGTTAAGTGTGGCATAGTTTCATCCATTAAGGAGCTCATGCCAGAGGAAGGCAAGTGGTTACATAAAGAAGCGATCACAAGACAGTGAGGTTCATGTAATCATAGGGATCTGGATATGGTAGAAGGAGAGTAAAATGGAGGAATTGGTTTGAGGGTCAGCAAAGGCTTAAATGGAAGTCAGGAAAGGCTTACTAGCAGAGGTAAGAATCCCTGAACAGGGTTTTTTAAGGTCAAACAGGAGTTTCCCTGGTAGAAATAGTGAACGTGTTATAGGAAGGGAGGATAAAAGGAAGCAATAAATTTTAGGGAGAGGAAACAGTAGACATCCAAATGTTTAAAAAACATAAGCTAGTGTCCCACCCAAAATTTAGGCTAATTTGTTTCTCTAGAAAAACTATAAAATGGACTTCAGCTTATACTCAGAATCTTAATGACAAAAGAAAAACTCCTATAGGTTGTAGAATTTTTGTGAGTGAGAGGACCATAGCGAGCTCTTAGACAGCCTGTGTTCATTGGTCTGAGGAGCCCTGGGTTCCAAGAAGGGGCCCCATAGAACACTGATGGTGTCGAGGCAAGGTCTGGGGGCAAGTTGACCAAAAGAGCCAGGCTTTGCCTCCCCGCCATCCATTACTTCAACCAGAGTCTCATCAGCTCTTGTGTTGGGCTTCCAGTTTTATGAATGAAGAAATTGGGGCCCAGAGAGGTTAAGTGACTCACTCAAGATCACTTACCTAATTTACCACACAGATGAACCAGAAAACCAGATTCCTCACTTCTAGTTCAGTTCCTCCCTTAAATTGTACTATACTGTCTCCTCCATATTCAAGTCATTGATGAATTAAAACTTGTAGAACAGTAGTTTTAAAATGGAAAAAATACATAACTAGAGCACAGTATTTATCAGCCATAAATACATTTTCATCAGACACATTCCCCTGGGAGCATTGGTAGGGTGGGCAGCTCTTCCTCCACCCAGTAGGTCAGAGAAATGCCCATAATTCATAAACATTGGGAGGGGCCAAAGATGTTATACCAGGTATCATTGCTATTATTACCAAATAGTGTCATTCTGATAGGGACAACTGTTGCTCCCTTTTCTTTGGCATTCTTCCTATACCTCAAAATCTGGCTGTGTTTTGGGACACCAGAAATTTTTTTTTAACTTTGAATCCTTTCAACAGTCTTGGTTATCCAACTTATTATTGATAGGAGAGGAGTAATTGGAAGAAGTAGATAAGAATTTATGAAGCTGTTTGTATTAGCCTTCTAGAAGTGTACTCCCTACTGATACATTATCTCTCACATTTTTGCCCAGTCTTCACATAGAAATATCATTTGGGGGAAGTTATACATAATATTCCCAGGCTATGCAAATCAGTTCAGTGACAGCTTTTGGATTTTTGGTTCTTGTTTACGAATTCATATATTTATTCATTTGAGTAGCTACTATCAGACAGTCTTTGTTCAATGAAAAATAACATGAAATCCTTACTTTCCTAGAGGTTACATTCTATTAAATGAAATGAAAAACAATTTTTTATTTGATCAATTATTCATATTTTAATGGTTGTTTTAGATCTATATGAATGCAACTATTAGATATTGATGGTCTATGAAAAGTAGAAATAAATGCTTATGGCTTTGTGACCCAAAACTGATAGTAAGTTAAATTGGTTTAGATATTCATGGGGTATCATCTCAAATTAATTTCTAGCCTCTGGGCAAAATCGAGGTTACAATGGAAGTTTACATTTCTGCTTAGCCTTAAGGCTAAGCATATAAAATAATGCATATAAAATAATGCACCTTAGGCTAGGTGAATAAATATTACTGTTATGGTCATTGATGTGTCCCTCAAAATTCATATGTTGAAATCCTAACCCCTAGTACCTCAGAATGTAACTGTGTTTAGACATAAGGCAATTGAATTAAAATGAGGTCAATAGGATAGGTCAATCCCTATCCAAAATGACTGGTGTCCTTATAAGAGATCAGAAGGCATACAAGTACAAAGGGAAGACCATGTGAAGACACAGGGAAAAGATGGCCCTTTACAAGCCAAGGAGAGAGATCTCAGAAGAAACAAACCTTGCCAACACCTTGATCTTGGACTTCTAGCCTCCAGGTCTGTGAGAAAATGAAATTCTGTTGTTTGTGCCACCCAGTCTATGGTACTTTCTTATGACAACCCAAGAAAATTAATATAATTACTTATATAAATAAGGGAAAATTGTTTTAATCAGTCAAAATACGCGAGGCTGTACTTTGGTAATAACCTCCAATTCTCAGTGTCTTAGAAAAAATTTGTTTCTAGCTCATGTTGTATGTCCATTTACAGTCAGTAGGGGGCTCTCCTCCTAGTTGTTCTCAGAGAGGAGCTGGAGTCTCCACACGTGGAACACTTCTGATCACTGTGATAATGTGAAGGAAAGGGAAAATTGTTTTTGGTTTCAAAGACTTCCACTGGGAAGTAGCACATGCCTCTACTCATATTCCGCTTCAAGGAGGATGGGGAGGGAGTGTAACCCCTACCGTATACCTAGATGGAAGACAACCTGAAATATAAGTGAACAGTACCAATGACTACTATGATACTGAACATATTCTCTATTTCACTTAAGATTTTCAGTGCTCAGGAAAAAAAACAAATAAAACCAAAAATAACAAAAAAAGCACTTGAAGTTCAAAGGAAAAAAACTACCAAGACAGTTGAGATAGGAATTGCCACAATTATCCTGACAAGCCCAATTGTAGTATCTAGTTTTTAGATCTCAGTGATAACCCTTTTTTTCCAATTCTAGCTTACCATGTAATTAACACAGTAAGAAAGTATAGAAACAAAGGGAAAATTTGAAGAGGGGGAGAATAAGAAGAGTCTAAAATTTATTGGGAGACCAGCACTTAATGAATATGTTACATGTGCCAATCACATTACAAATTAGTGGTTATTTAATTCATAATATCACCCAATAAAGAGTAGGATCATCATATAAAAGAAAAAAATCTAAAGCTAAAACCACGTTAACTTGTCCCAGGGATAAGAATTGAACTCCATACAGATCCAAAGCCCTTGCTCTATTCTTTCCACCATGGCTTTTTTAATCTTTAGTTGTGACTCATTGGTCATAAAATTGTGGCTGGTGTTTTTTTGTTGTTTTTTTAATTTAATGAATAGAATAGAAAGTATCAGTGATTCACAAATGATAAGGATATTTCTTGAAATTTTTACTTCTTTGGAACACATATAACACTGTGTTCATTTGAAATATGCTGCTTTATTTCAAACTGAAGAAAGAATTCCTGCATCAACCAAGTATGATGACCTCATTTTCTAGCTCTTCTCCATCACATGAAAGCACTTTGCTCCTTCAAACTTTTCTGGCTGAGCCCATAATCAAGAATATGAAGATTTCATTATAAGAGATCATGCAAGTTTTGATAGAATAAACACCCCATAGAAAACTTTCTCATTATTTATAGCCTGGAGTTTTGAGTACTTTTGGTCAAAAAACATAAAATCAGTGTGGAAACATCAATTTTTGTTGCTCTGAGTTCTCTAAGTATAAATTTGGCTGTTGGGTTTGATTCTTCTCCATTGAGTCTAGAGTACGCATCTACACACAAAATCATTACCTATATAGAAAAGATATGCAGTGGATGTTTAAGAAATATTTATTGAATGACATACAGCACTGGAGTGTAAAATGGCTTTAATCTATTTATCAAAAATCAAGATAATGTCCATTTAAGTATTCAGGAGATGTGACTGTGTGCTGTATGCTCACTAAATTCATGTTTTCTTCTTCCTGGGAACACAGCCAGCATGTATTTCCTAGGCTCCCTTGCAGTTATATGTGGCAATATGATTGAGTTCTAGTCAATAAAATGTAAGTAGAAGTGATAGGTTCAACTCCCAGGCTTGGTCCGTAAAAACCTTCTATATGTGTTCACTCATATCCTTTCCTCTCTCCACCTAGCTGATATGGAGGTGATCCCAGCATGGCCTTGAAAACCATGCGTTGATGATAGCAGAGGCTTGTCAGTCTGGTTCACCCAATAGCTGTGTGAAAAAGGACAATCCCACCGAGGTATTTACCAGGCAGGTTCTTTTATGTGAGCATAAGTTTTTTAAAAACCTCTATTGTGTTTGAGTCATTACACATTTTGGGGTCTATTTATTATAGCAAATAGGCTACCCTAATTAATATAGAGTAGAAGTGAATATTTCGTATAAGGAAAAGCTAAAGGCTATGACTTAGTCTATGAGAAGAAATCATTGCAACTAGGAAAAATAATTTATCTTTATAGATTCCCTGTTGAATTCTTTCCTCTGGTTTTATCACAGTTTTTTTGAGGTATAGTACAGGTCAATGATGGTTAAATAGTCTATATATATAAAATACAGAATTTATATTTAAGTATGCGAATGTTGTAATGTGTTCTCAAAGAACCCAGTTCAACTGACTGAGCTTGTATTCAGCTGGACACGTTCTCCTATGAGCAAGAAGAATGTGATTATTAGTTTTCAAGTGTGTAATTTTTTTAAGGTCATGGAAAAAAGTGGAAAGTGATGGTCCAGCTCTGAGTGTGCTTCTTTGCCCCGTAAAGTGTTTTGTAGGACAGCATGCTTTCCTGGTAATTTTGAACAGTATTTACTTTAAAAATTAGGTCATTGCAAAATTCTTTTGCACAACAGAATTAAGTTTCAGGATTGTTCGTGACAAAGAAGTGAAATTTAGTGATAAGATTCAATTTCAACAGTAAGGGCCCAAAATTGATCAAATCATGATGTCTGATATAAAACGTGTATCGAGTTTTCTGAACTTAAAAAAAAACTCTTGATGCTAATTAAATTCATGTCTTCTTCTTAGTGAGAAAATTTTATATTTTGCCTTTGAATAATGGGTCATTATCATCACATTAGTGCTTCACAGTCTGCCTATAATACAGGAAGAGAAGTTGTTAGGTTAATTTTATAGATAAGAAAACTAAGCCCTAAAGATGTGAAGTGGTTCTCGCAAGGCCCCATAACTGGTAAAACATAAGGCTGAGTCTCAAACATCTATCTTTTTCTGTTTATACCATTTGTTTATATATTCCTCTCTGCATTTTATACCTTTCAAACAAACTATTTGCCAAACAAAATGAAGAATTAAGGGAACTACAGATCCATTATACTGGGGAACTTGAGATAGAAAGGGATTGAAAGAGACCAGTAAAGTATATTAAGAGGAAGAACTCATAATTATGGTTTATAGTCCACCAAAATGTATGTGCAGAGTGTGCTCAGAAGCTCAGAAAGGAAAATGAGCTAATAAAAAAGCAGCTAACAGTGCCTGGCATCTATTACACCCTCAATAAAGACTAGTTGGAGCCAAGTCCTCATGAAGTATTATATGTAAAACCATTTAATCAAAACCTTAACTTTCTTGAGTAACTCATTTACAGAAGATACACTTTTGCTTGTTTATTACTCAAGGGTTATTGATCAATGTGAGGAAAAGTTAATGATGAAAAGCTAGAGGCAGAATAAAGAAGGCAACTTTAGCCAACTGGGTTCCTTTTTTATCTCCAGAAATGTAAACAATGACTAGGCAGCTTCTGCATTGTGAGAAGCAGAGGAAAATGTGTTTCTCTGGAGGCCCTATCGTTAATTAGAATTGTGGCACATGTATTTCTAAATACATGATTTTATTGGAATTTGAAATATAATGTTTTTAAAGAAGCAAGAACATTAATTGATTCCTCAGTAACAATATTCTTTTTCAAGCTAATTTTTACTTTATCTGATTTTTAAAATTTTTATTGGTATTCTCTCCCAGCTACTAAACACTCACTAATCATTGCCGTTGCAATAGCACTGGAGCAGAACATATGTCCAGGCATCTGAAGATGAGGCTTTTAGTCCTGGCTCAGCTGCTAATTACCTGTGTTACCTTAGGTAATTCATTTTAGTTCAAGGCAGTCTCAGTTTTCACACCCGAAAAATGAGGAGCCCAGATAATGTGACTTCAAATGATTCTTTCCAAAGTTTAACATTTCTAGACCAATTACAATGGTTCCTTATTTTGTGTCTGCACTGCTTTATACATATCTTTAAGGATTTGAGTGATAAGACACTTCTTTCATGGAATTAGATCCTATAATCAACAAAGACTCAATACATATTCTTTTACTGACTGGAGTACAATGACCAGGGCATCTTTGGAGTTCTCTTTTATTTTTTTCCAGTCTCTTGCTTTTGCTTCTTGCTTCTTGGTCCTCTGATATCCAAAGAGTTTTCATTTTAACTTTGATGGAAAAATTTCTTGGCATCTTCTGCTTTATTTCTTTCATTTATATTCCCCCCACTTTGGCCTTCATAAATCCCCAGTGCTCAAAGGGAAGAGGGAAACACAACAAGGAGTAAGGGTGCTTACTGAGTATCTACAGATGGGAGGCTTAGGGAAATGGCACATGTAGAAATTCCAAGTAGTATAATCTAGTTTTCTCTCTGTAACTTTTAGGATTCACAATCCAGTCTCCTAGGAGAGATCCCAAGTAGTGCTAGTGCTGTGTTCCTTTATGGGTGAGATTTAGCACATGATACTCAGCTACAGTAAAAAGGATCTTTTGACAGGTTTTTTTTCTTGTAAGAAAACAGTAGCTGTCTGATTACTTACTGCTCTTGAGTCGAAATTCAGTCCTGAAGTTATTCAGGTTTAATCTAGGACTCTTTCCTGCAAGTTGGTGGAAGTAGAAAGCTGTTGTTTCTTACTATGTTCAAGGATCTTCTTTTGGTGATTCTATTTTCATTTCAATGCAGTAGTAAGTCTGATAAATACGGCAAGAGATTATAGCTTCCGTTTTGAATCTGTATGCTTGGTTATGTTCTAGCCTCAACTATTCCAGTTACTTGCTGTAAAATACAGCTCACTAAAGAGATATTTTTCAGTTTCATTTTTTGAAAGCTGGAAAAAATTTGAATTTCATTCTGCTTCTCCCTCCTTTCTCTCACTCTCCTCTTTTTACTTCATGAGGAAGTTGTAGGAAGAAAAGGGTTAATCAACTATTTTATACAAGCAAAGTCTCACTTTTTACTTATTAAATGGTTATCTGAATTAATGGATTAATAGATTTTACTTATTTAACTAATTTTCTTCAACTTAGTGATGGATTCTAGATTGATCAAATTTATATATTCAGTACTTACATTGCACTTATAAAAAAGAATTATGCAAAAAAATTCTGGCGGGTAGAATATGAGTAGGGAATCATCCCACTGAATGATTATAATAACATAAGAGAGAGAAGAAAATTTACATACAACCATTGATTAGACACCATTATAGAAAGAGGGCTGAAAATTAATGGAAAAGAAATTATATTCATGCAGTGATTGAGATACTGTATACTGAGCTATCTGGACTTAAAAAGAGAAGAGTTGAAATTGGGTGATGTCAGTGATTTTCTGAATCCTTGACAATGTAAGTTAGCTGCTTGGATGTACATGTGATTATTTGGGTGGAGTAGTTTACTTAAGCAAGGGTCGACCACCCTCACCTTCTGTCCCATGATAGTTGCTTTCTTTAGAATTTGCTTTACTAATTGAAAATCAGAGTCAACAACTTGTAGATCCAACCAGGAAATGTCCTGGCAATTAGAAATCAGTCTAATTTTCTTTAAAATATTATCCATTGTTCCAGGCTCAAATATGGATCTCTCATTTGCTATTGATCGCCCCGTGAATATTCGTATGTTTTATCAGTTATATTCTGCTATTGCTTAGAGCCACTTATGTGTTTGGCACAGCTTTCATTATGAATATTGTTATCATTATATTAATAATACCCAACATGTGTACAACAGTTCATGATAGCAGAAACAAATTGGTTCTCACTCACTGAACACAGCCTACAGACATGTTTTGTTGGCCCATACTATGTATAATCATTTTAATTGATTGCCAACATTTTTGAATGGGGGGTGTTATATAAAAATCCATATTTCTACTTTTCATGAGAATTTGGATGATCTGGCAACAGAGGGATCTCATTTTCACTATGCGGATGGTTTCATGACAATGATTGGTCAAAGCTGAGCAATAACTGCCATCTTTTCCCCCACCTAGATAGTATGTCAGTTCTCTACACTTTATATCCTGCCTGCCTTTTTCATTCATGGTATTTTCTCAGCACCTGAAAGAATTTGAGTTCAAAATATTTGATTTGCAAGATCAAAGTTTGTTTTCATTTTGTCACTACAGATACGTATGAGGTATAAAGTATTGGTGTTCAATAGATAAAGAAGTTGAAGACCAAGGGGTTAATTAAACTATCTAAGGTCAAATAATTAGTCAACAATAGAGAATATTTTCTGGCTTCATCTTCTGGTTTTTCTACTTAATGATGCCGTATATCAGGAATAAAATAAAATGATTTCTAAAAGTCTTCAAGTTTCAATTGAAATAAAAGTCAACAGGTGTGGGTTTTTTTATTTTATTTTAAGCAATCAGCTTTGTCAATTTCTACAAAAATGCCTGAGATTTTAATTGAGATGGCATTAAATCTATAGATCAGTTTAGGAAGAATTGGTTTTTATCAATATTGAATTTCTAATCCATACACATAATATAACCCTCCTTTTAGTTCACTCTTCTTTATCATAGTAGTAAAGTTTTTGTATTGGTCTTTTTCTTATTTTGGCAAATTTATTTCAATTTCATAATTTGATGCTATTGTAAATGGTACTATAATTTCAATTTCCAACTACTCATTGTTTGCATATAGAAATAAAATAGATTTTTGTATATTGATCCTGCATCTTGCAGATTTACTACTTTAACTTATTCTAGCCTTTCTTTTTTTGGATGATTTCTTACTGTTACTTGGTTTTTCCTTTCTGACTGGTGGGAATATGAACTATTCTCAGCCCTGTGTGAGCCAATTAAGTGTAAAAATTTAGCACTGAGCATTTTTTGCCCGACTGTGTAAAAACTTAATTTATGTCAATTCTCTATGGCTCTGAGGTTGCTTTTCTTTCCACTTTTCAAAAATATTCTACAGATCCTTTAAAAATGATATAAAATACTTCGCTTAAATTACCTATCACTTTATGCCTTACAGTAGCGCAAGTCTAGACATATCAGAAATAACTGGACCAAATGTTATTCTGGAAGCCCAGGTGAACTTAATTTATAAAGAAGTCAGAGAAAATGAGATCAGGTCTGACATCCAAAATGAGCAGAGTTTTTCATTCAGAATTGTATTCTAGTATAATGACATCTGAGTAGTGGGGTGAAAGGAAAGTAGTGCTCTAGAAAAATAGTGCTATAGTGGAGTGTTTCTCAATTTTAGAAGATTCCAGCAGCACTTCTACTTGCTATTACAGGCTCTCTGGCTTGTCTGTCCAGTCATGTTTACATGCCTATGTATGCATGTACACATCCTTGTGCACTCACACACAAATTCTACCAAAATTCTTAATTGCTTGCTGTCATGTTATGCAAAGAGAGCTAGCAAGAAGGTTAGAAAGGAACAGATGAATATTATAAATAGGGGGATGATAGTAAAATCCTTAGGAATCAACAATATCGTATAATAGAAGGGAACAGACTAGGCAAAGACAATCAGAAGGAGAAAGTTTTCAAAAGCAGTATGTGCATAGCAGTATCTTCATAATTATTTTCCCTGTCATATATTAATATTCATTATATATATTGATTATATTATATATATTATTATATATTATATATAATATTATATATTATTATATATAATATATATATAATATATATAATA
>NW_020837992.1:11502369-11520015 GCF_003676395.1 Aethalodelphis obliquidens | reverse complement strand
AATATTCATTATATAATATTCATTCATATATAATATTCATATATATTCATACTCATATATATGAGTATACCTGTTCACATAGATGAAAACATATTCCATTGTGAAAGAGTTGAGGCAAAGTAAAAATGTTGAATCATGTTTGCATCTTATCATCTTCGATATCCATCTCTACATGAAAGAGAAACCCAGAAAAGGTAAATTTTTAGTGTCTGTCTTCTTTCTTTTTTATAATTGAGATATGATTGACATATAACTTTGTATTAGTTTTAGGCATACAACATAATGATTTGATATATGTATATATTGCAAAATGATTACCACAGTAAGTTTAAACATCCATCACCATACATAGTTATAATTTTTTTTTTGTGATAAGAACTTTTAAGATCTACTCTTGTAGCAGTTTTCAAACATACAACAGTTAACTGTAATAATCATACTGTACATTACATTACCAGGACATATTTATAACTGGAAGTTTGTAGATTTTACCACCATCACTCATTTCACCTACCCCCAACCCCCCACCTCTGGCAACCACCAGTTTGTTCTCTATTTATGAGTTACGTTTTTATAAACAATTTTGTTTTGTTTTATAGATTCCAGATATAAGTGAGATCATACAGTATTTGTTATTCTCTGTCTGAATTAATTTCACTTAGCATAATGTTCTCAAGATCCATCCATGTTTTTGCAAATAACAAGATTTTCTTCTTTCTGTGGCTGAGTAATATTTCAGTGTATATGTGTGTGTGTATCATTTTCCGTATCTATTTATTCATCAGTGGACACTTAGGTTGTTTCCATTTCTTGGCTATTGTAAATTAGGCTGCAATGAATATGAAGGTACAGATATCTTTTTGAGATATTAACTTTATTTCCTTCAGATAAATACACAGAAGTAGAATTGCTGGACATGTGATAGTTCTATTTTTAATTTTTTGAAGGACCTCCATACTGGTTTCCATAGTGGTTACATCAATTTACATTCCCACCAACAATGCACAAGGGTTCCCTTTTCTCCACATCCTTACCAACACTCATTATTCTGTCTTTTTGATAATAACCATTCTAACAGGTGTGAGATGATATCTCATTGTGGTTTTGATTTGCATTTCCCTGTCCATTAATGATGTTGAGTACTTTTTCATGTACCTGTTGACCATTTGTCTCGTTTGGAAAAATGTCTAGTTAAATCTTTTGCCCATTTTTAAATTGGATTGTTTGTTTTTTTCCTATTGAGTTGTATGAGTTCTTTATATATTTTGGATATTAACCCCTTATCAGGTATATGCTTTGCACGTATTTTCTCCTATTCCATAATTGCCATTTCATTTTGTTGATGGATTTTGCTGTACAGGAGCTTCTTAGTTTGGTGAGTACCTCACTCTTTTTATGACACTGTTTTAGAACGGTCATAAACTGAGTCTCAAGAATTGAATCTATACTACAGACATGTCTTATTTGACCTGCACATTTTCCAATCACTACCACAAAAATGAGGATTTAACATAAAAGTTTGATTTCTTGATTATTTTAACAAACAGAAGCTCTAGCAACACTGAGTTCTAATTTACACATGGCAATCAACTATGGCTAATAAGTGACTACTCCCTTTATTCAGAGAATCCACTCTTTTGCTTACTCTAGTCCCATCCAGCTGGTTATATTCATGTATGCTTCCTACCTGGTCCTTTCTGGCATTTATGTTTATGACTTCTCTTCTATAGCACTGATTACTACAACCTAAACAGGAAATACAATGGTGCTATCATAGGTGCAACTATCACCCAATGGGCCTCTGCAATTCTAGAATGTAATAGAGTTTTTAAAGTTTATGTATATGTTCATCTGTTTACTCAACTACGGGGTACAAACAGCTATGCTAGCTGTTAGGATAGTGGTGAACAAGATTCACAATCTTTTTAGTTTCAAGAAGCTTAAAAACTAGTGGAATATGCTGGATATATAAACAAACAATTAGACTATGATAAATGCATTTGTGAGAAAAATATGATAAATGTGCTTGTGAGGTGTCCTGAAGCCATAGGAAGAGCATCTAAGCCACATTTGATAGAATCCTTAAAGGCTTTCTATAAAAGTGTCATTAAGCTGATACCTAAAGAATGATTTTCACACAGTCGGATGAAGAGGCAAGAGGGAGAGTTTTCCTGGTTGAGAAAATAACATGTACAATGACTTGGGGATGAGAGAAAGATTGTTGAATTTGAGAAAATAAAAAGAGTGATTGTTGGCTGAAGTATTGATCATAAGGCATAGTGACTTGAATAATCCTATAAGGATAATCAGTAGTCAGATAGTATGAAGAATCTTAAACACTGTATTTAAGAATTGAAATTTTAGCCAAAGGGTAATCAGGAGCCGTTAAATTGTTATAAGCAGATAAGTGATATCAGTTTTGAATTTTGGGAAATATACTCTTATGTGGAAAATGGATTGAAGGGGTCCAAGACTAGAATGAGAAGTTCTGATATGAGCCTGATGGAGTAATACAGAAGAGTCAAGAATATGACTTGAATTATGGTAGTGTAAATGGTTACGGAGGCAGTGAATGGATTTGAGAAATATTTAGGATGTAGAATTAACTAGGTTTGATAATGAGATAGATGTAAGCAGTGAGGCATAAAATCTTTCTTGTATAGGTGACTGTACAACTAATAGTGGTACTATTTATGAGGACAGAGGATACCAGAAACATAAAATCCTGGTAGAACATGATGTGTTCACATATAGCATGTTGAAATTTGAAGCATCTATGAAACTGCCAAGTAGAGGTACCCAATGGAAAGTTGGACATGTGGTTCTAGCTGAGGGGAGAGATCAGGAATTTTGGATAACATCACATGTAAGTTGTCAGAAATCATGGGTGTAGATGAGCCACTCAAAGAAAGTCATAGAGTGAAAGAGGGATGGATTGAGGTAAGCTTTTAAGAGCAGGCAAAGGTAGACCCAAATAAGGAATTAATAGGAAGCTTTTATGAAATAGAAAGGAAATTATGCAGTTGTGACATCCTGAAGGTAAGCGGGGGGGAAGTGTTTCAAACAAGTGAACAGCAACAAAAAAAGATTCTGAGATATTAAATAATAAAATGTGTCCATTGAATTTAGCAATAAAGAGGTTCTCCTAGGAGAACTGGTTGAGTTTGAATTTTGTAGAATAGTGTAAAGACAATTCAGATTGTAATGGCTGAATTGAAAATAAGGGAGTGAAGACAGAAAGTGTAAAAAACTCTTTCAAAAGTGTAATTGTTAGGGAAGAAACATATAGTTTGGAAATCCAAGAAAGAATGTGGAGTTGAGACACTTTCTTCTGACAGAAAGGGAGAGAGCTAGAGATCGAAATGTGAGGAAATCCAAGGAATGCAAAGAGATGACTGATGGTGATTTGTCCTGAATAGGCAGGTAAGCCTAGGGTCCAGAGAATAGGAAGATTAACTTTAGATAGGATGATAGATATTTGTACTAATGTAACAGACAGAATGGGTATGAATTGAAGTAAGTTTGAAGGTAAGTGGAAAGAGCAGCATCCAGTCACATAGGTGTGGAAAAGGCAGATAATTTGATGAATTTACACTTCAGAGTTTGCTCTACAGAAAGATAGTTCATCAAGAGATTTGAAATACTAGAATGAAATAATGCCATTTGCAGCAACATGGATGGACCTAGAGATTATCATACTTAAGTAAGTCAGAGAAAGACAAATATCATATGCTGTCACTTATATGTGGAATCTAAAATATGACATAAATGAACTTATTTACAAAACAGAAATAGATTCACAGAAATAGGAAACAAACTTATGGTTACCAAAGCAGAAAGGGGGGGGGGGGGGAGGGATAAATCAGGAGTTTGGAATTAGCAGATACAAACTGCGATATATGAAATAGATAAACAACAAGGTCCTACTGTATAGCACAGAGAACTATATTCGATATCCTGTGATAAACCATAATGGAAAAGAATATGTATATATATGTTTAACTGAATCACTTTGCTGTACACCAGAAACTAACACATTGTTGTAAATCAACTGTAGTTCAGTTTAAAAAAAGATTTGAAATACCAACAAGAGACTAGTATAATGATGAACCAATAAATATAACTAAATAGGAAAGGAAATGAAGACAAGAGGAGAAAGCAGAAGGGTCAAATGACCACAGGTCCCTGTGCAAAGAACCGAAAATATTTAAGTGAGAGAAAAGAAGCACAGAAGTGTGATTAGTAAATGAGGGGTCTATCATGAAGACTGTAGAAGTGGAGTGTTCCAGTTAATGACCAAGAAGTTTCTGTGGATGTTTAGAGTAGAGAGAAAGATCCCTGGAAATTTAAACATGAGTGAACTGGGAGGCCAGAGTATTGGGTAAGTCAACAGGAAGTTAAAATCACTGGAAATGAGGCAAGACTTGGGAATGGAGAAGAAAACTGGTCTTGAGACTGGTATTGTAGCCTTGGTAGAGAAAAGGAGCCTAATAGATAATACAGAAATCAGAGATTGAAGATAAGATTAGACAAATGACCTAAACTTCAAGGAAGCCTCCAGATGGAAGAATAATGTTCTGAAAAGGGCAATAGAGAAAGAGAAAAACATGGATATATGTGGGTATTTGTGAAAAAGCTTCTGAGGATTTCTGGATAGCAAACTTATTTCATTGACAATGTACATGAAATTATGTCGTTATATTCTATTTTCTACTTATTTATATACATATTCATTTATGTTGACTTACACACAGAAATATATATTTCTGTTGAAGGTTTCATAATTGTTTTACTTTTATGAGTGAAGTGTTATAGGATAGGATGTCAAAAATAGATATTTTCTTCTTTAACACCATACACAAAAATAAACTCAAAGTGGATTAAAGACCTAAATGTAAGACCAGATACTATAAAACTCTTAGAGGAAGACATAGGCAAAACACTCTGACATAAATCACAGCAAGATCTTTTTTGATCTGTCTCCCCGAGTAATGGAAATAAAAACAAAAATAAACAAACAAATGGAACCTAATTAAACTCAAAAGCTTTTGCACAGCAAAGGAAACCGTAAACAAAACAAAAAGACAGCCCACAGGATGGGAGAAAATATTCACAAACGATGCAACCGACAAGGGGTTGGTCTCCAAAATTTACAAACAGCTCATGCAGCTCAATATCAAAAAAACAAAAAACCGAATCAAAAAGTGGGCAGAAGACCTAAAGAGACATTCTCCAAAGAAGACCTACAGATGGCCAAGAGGCACATGAAAAGATGCTCAGCATTGCTAATTATTACAGAAATGCAAATCAAGACTACAGTGAGATATTACCTCACACTGGTCAAAATGGCCATCATCAAAAAATCTGCAAACAATAAATGCTGGAGAGGGTGTGGAGAAAAGGGAACCCTCTTACACTGTTGGTTGCAATGTAAATTGCTACTAAAAATAGAGCTACTATATGTTCCAGCAATCCCACTTTGGGGCATATATCCAGAGAAAAACATGGTTCAAAAGGATACATGCACCCCAATATTCATTGCAGCACTATTTACTATAGCCAAGACATGGAGGCAGCCTAAATGTCCATTGATGGATGGATGAATAAAGAAGATGTGGTACATATATACAATGGAATATTACTCAGCCATTAAAAATAATGAAATAGTGTCATTTGCAGCAACATGGATGGACCTGGAGATTATCATACTAAGTGAAGTAAGTCAGACAGAGAAAGACAAATCTCATATGATATGACTTACATGCAGAATCAAAAAGAAAAAATGATACAAATGAACGTATTTACAAAACAGACTCACAGACTTCGAGAATGAACTTATGGTTACCAGGGGGAAGGGAGGGTGGGAGGGATAGATTTGGAGTTTGGGATTGACTTGTACACACTGCTGTATTTAAAATAAAACGCCTTCCCATGAAAAATAAATAAATTAAAAAAGAAAAGCTGTGAAAACAAAATCAAAATTCATACAATCTGTGAAATAACCATCAACATTTACATCTTGAGGACACTTAAGAAATATATTTTCTTCATAGGTATGTAGAAATCCATTTTCTTCTAATATAAGATGATATAATCTGACAGATTTTATAGGAGTAACTTGTAAACAAGTAATAACAGCAACACAAGTGAAAAGGTTAAAATTTACAGATGAATTTGTCAATAAATCTGTGAAAATGGTGAATCCCAACACATTTTAAATCTGGTTTGAGTTTCACAATTTTAATCTGGCCTCTACCTTTTAATAATACACATTAAACATACATTTTCTGATACCTGTATTGCTTTAAATGTTTGAATGTGTTTGTCAAGCTATACATTTCTGAGGGTGTTAGAGTTGTCAATAACTCTAATTTTTTATTTTAAACTATAAATAACTATATTTGAAACAAAAAATAATGTTCTATCATGACTCTTGAAGCTTAAATAATGATTCCAGTTTCCAAGCACCCTAATTAGCCGTTGCAATTTCCTCATAGTCACAGACCAGTCCATGTCACCATGGTGCTGGGAAGAAGATTAAAGCTAACAGTTTTGAAAGTTGTTTTAAATTACATAGTGAGGATTCAAAAATGTGATTTTACAATATCTATTACTTCAAATCATTTGAAGGGTGTTTGCTGTCCTGTTTATTATGCCAAGTTAATTGTTTCTGTGATCAAGAGATCTCCCAAAGGAAATGTTTTCTTGTCTAAATAAATTTAGTGAACGCAAACTGTGCATTTTGGCTTTACTTCACAGGTTTTAAAAAACGTCAAATCTCAAAGCAAAATTTTATTCCAAAATAAGTGAAGGAAAGTCACAGATGACAGAATCAGTTCCAACACCTGTAGGGTACACCAATTAAATAGATGCTCTTTAGTGATATTTGAACTTCCTATTAATGATGTTGGACTAATTTGAATTCATCTAGTTAGATGTTTTCATATCCTGGGATAAAACCGTGGGGAAAAAGGAAGTTGCCTCTCTTATTTCCCATGATTTTAGATCCCCACTGTCTCCTTAACTTTTATGGTTACTTGCCAAAATGGACTCCAGTCAAACTGAGTTGTCTATCTTGAACACACTGTCCTCCTTATTTAGTCTTCTCCACCAATTCTTGTCTATTTCCTTTTTCAAAAGCCTTACTTCATTTGGAATCACTCACCTCAGAAGCCCTCAGTAGATTAACTACACCTGACTGTATGCATGCTTCTGCTTTCTAATGCTTTAATAGTATTTGCAATTTAATATTCATCTGATTTATGTGACTTATCCAAACTTATTAACAGATAAGCGCATGTTGTTATTATTCTTCTATCATAGAATAATCACATTATTACTTAGCTATATTTTGTGTATTCTTTCCACCAAATTGATCTCTTTGTGAACAAGATGTATGTCTATCATCTCCATGTCTCTAACTCCCAGCAAAGTACTCTGACTCATGGTAAACAATCCTATCACAATTGGCCCCTTGAACTCTTTGTGCTTGGGTCATATTTTTTTTCCCTTTCTGGTTTCACTCTGATAAGCTGCTTAAGTGAATAGAGCGTAAATAGGACCAGGTATGGCAGTATAAGAGCCCTTTGGATAACTGTGAACGTCCACATCTAGAGCTAGCCACAATTATGCTAGAGCTCTCAGATTCATGTATTATATGCTCAGATGTCTGGATATCTGTCTAAACAGAAAGAACAAGATTGACTTGGGGTTTCCCAAAAAATCAAGTCAGAATCATGAAAAGTAGGCTTAAAAGTCAATAAGTAAGCAAAGAATGGAAAGTTTTGAAAGTTTCTTTCAAAATATAAGCTTCTTAAAGATATGTGTCAGGTCGTAAAACTGCCCAGTACTTTAGAAACCCTTATGTAGAAATAACCATGAAATATTTTTTAATAATATTTTTGTATATAATGATGTGAAGATTAAAATATTAAAGGCAACTATAATAATCAAAAGAATGGTAAAGCTCCAAAGCAGAGGCAATGAAAAATAGTGAAAACAACACTGGGTTCAGAATCATAAAATGCAGGTTCTAATCTGATATCACAGCTGGGAAGCCTTAGGCAATCTGCTTAATCTTTTTGAGCCAACATTCTCTTGTTTGTGAAATGAGATAGTTAGGGGATATGATTTTTAAGATTCTTACAGCTTTGAAAAGCTGTGGTGCTTTAAAGTGCTTCAGAGAAGTGCAGAGAGTTGTATAATGCAATTATGGTTATTAGAATACAATTAACATATCAGAGCTTCTTATAGAGGGAAGAAAATTCATTATTAATTATTTGAAGGTTATGGGGAGGGCATTCCAAAGTGCCTAGGAAATTCAACGCATGGCAGTTATGCACTACATTTCATAAAAGGCCTTAGGATTTTAGAGTTGGAAGGTATCTTAGCGTTCTCTATTAAACATTTAATTTTACAAATGAGGAAAGAAAATTAGAGAAGTTAATTTGCTTGCTTACTGTCCTACTCAGCATGTAAATGGTGAAAACTATGCCAGGATTCAGGTAAGTGATTAATCTCAAGGTAAGTAGTTATTCTATACTGCCAGCCATTTGCATCAAAGGAAAAAAGAAAGGTTTGAGCAATATTACCAATAGCTAATATTCAGTGACATCGGAAAAAATTACTTGCAACAAATAAAATTGTTAATATCTTCAAGACTTAGAGTTCTTAAAAATCAATAAAAAGTTAATAAAATAATTGAAAATGTATAAAAATGATGACTGTACAAGTCACAGAAAAGATTTAAAATGCTGTTAAGAGGTCAGCAAGATGGAGGGCTAGGAAGTCCCAACATTCGTCTCCCCCACCAAAACAATACATAAACAACTACACACCAATGTTAATAGCTCAGAGAGAGCTCTGGACTACAACGAAGAAGCAGCAAAAATCCAGAGCTCAAAAACTGAGGCTCCATAACAAGTACATAAAAGTACATAAAAAGTACAGGAAGCATTTTATCTGTATCACCCCCACCCCACAATCCAGAGCAACTTGGTGCCAGGAGGGATCTCCTCAGAGAATGTTCACCCCATGAAGAAAAAGAGAGCACAAGAACCCAAGCAAGCCTCACCACTGTGACAGTTTACAGTCTGCTGCTGAGGTCTCCCACAGTCTACACCAACCTGATTCCAGCTGATGGAACTACCCAGGGTCTCCTCACTGGTTCCTCTCCCTGGGTCTGGAGCTATCAATGTGGGCAAATCTGCTCCCAGGGGTCCCAGTGGCTGCTGTGCCTTGCTCTCTGGGATTGGGTAGCCACAATACCATATCATCTATGAAACCAGAACTGCCACTACCCTGACCTCTGCCCCTGCGTCCCAGGTCATGGCTCTGACCTGTCATTACCCAGACATACTGCTGCTACTCTGAGCTCTACTTCCTGGTTCCTGACATGTGGCTTTAATAGGCCACCACTGTGGACATGATGCTTCTGTCGTGTGACTGCCACTTAGAGTCAGAGTTGGGACTTTGACCCACCATTCCCACACTGCCACCTGCCCCCCTAGGTCCAAGTCACTGGTGCATCTTGTCATTCCAGGGCCCACGCTGCAGTTGTATCCACCCCAGCTGGAATCTCTGACCCGCAGAGACTCAGACCCTGGTTCTGTTGATGATCTGCACATGCTTATACCTTCGACACCAGTGCCACTGCTGCAGCAAGTACACCTGTGCTCCAGGACCAAGGTGCTGTGTTAATTTTATGTGCACCTGACCCCAGGCCCCTGGCTTTGCTACTAGTCCAAGTGACGGCACACCAGACCAGGTGCCAAGAGGAATCTCCTTGGCTAGAACTTTCTCCCATGGGCAGTAAAAGGAGAACAGGAAGATCCCAGCAGCACCTTTGAGGATCCCAATAGTGCTAGCCACTACTGCCATCCACAGCCCAACACATTCTTGACCACAGAAGACCCCTGTAGTCTGTGCCAAGTGACCTCAGCTGATGGAGATACACAGAGACTACACCGCTGTGCCTTCGCAGGAAGAGGTGACTGTGCCCTCAAATGTGCAGACATAAATGCAAAGCCATGAAAAACATGAAAAGGCAAGGAAACATGGTACTACCAAGTAATTTTCCAGCAACTGACATCAAAGAAATAGAGATCTCTGAGTTACTTGGGAAAGAATTCTACAAATAGATAGAAATTATTTAAAAGAATCAAACAGATATTCTGGAGCTGAAGAATACAACAAATGAAATAAAAATGCAATAGAGAGCTTCAACAGCAACCTCAGCTGAAAGTATCAGGATGAATAAGGATATTCCATGCAAGTGGAAACCAAAAGAGAGCAGGGGTAGCCATACTTATATCAGACAAAATAAATTTTCAATCAAAAACTGAAACGAGATCAAGTCATTATATGATAATGTAGGTGTCAGTTCAATGAGAGGATGTAACAATTGTAAACATATACACAACAAATACTGGAACACCTAAAAATATTAAAGAATTACTAAAGAATCTGCAGGCAAAAATACACAGCAATGCAACAATAGTAAGGGGTTTCAGTACCACATTTTCAACAATAGATAGATCATCCAGAGAGAAAATCAACCAGGAAATGCTGGACTTGAATCATTTTAGACCAAATTGACCTAACAGACATATATAGAACATTCCCTCCAACAGCAGAAGGATACACATTCTTATTAAGTCCACACAGAACATTCTCCAAGATAGATCATGTGTTGGGTCACAAAACAGGTCTTAACAAATTCAGAAAGATTGAAATTATATTGTTTAACTTTTCTGACCACAACAGTATAAAATTAGAAGTAAGTAACAATAAGAAAGTTGGAAAATTCACAAATATGTGGAAATTAAACACCACACTTTTGAACAACAAATGGATCAAAGAAGAGATAAAAAAATTTAAAAAATATCATGAGACAAATGAAAATGGAAATACAACATTCCAAAACTGATGGGAATCAGCAAAAGCACTTCCAAGAGGGAACTTTATAGCAATGAATACCTACATTAAGGAAAAATAAAGATCTCAAACAAGCCATCCTTACACCTCAGGGAACTAGAAAAGGAAGAACCAACTAAACCCAAAGTTAGCAGAAGGAAGGAAATAACAAAGATTAGAACAAAAATAATGAAATAGAGACTAGAAAAAAATAGAAAAGGTCAATGAGACTAAGATTTGTTTAAAGATAAACAATATTGAGAAACCTTTGCTAGATTAAAAAAGAGAGATATGACTCAATAAAATTATAAATGAAAGAGGTGTTGCAACTGAAACCTCAGAAATACAGAGGACCATAAGAGACTATTCTGAACAATTTACATGCCCACAAATTAGACATTTTAAATGAAATGAATATTCTTGGATTGGAAGAATCAACATTGTGAAAATGACTATACTACCCAGAGCAATCTACAGATTCAATGCAATTCCTATAAAATTACCACTGACGTTTTCCACAGAACTAGAACAAAAAATTTTATAATTTGTATGGAAACACAAAAGACCACGAATAGTCAGAGCAATCTTGACAAAGAAAAACGGAGCTGGAGGAATCAGGCTCCCTGACTTCAGACTATACTACAAAGCTACAGTAATCAAGACAGTATGATACTGGCACAAAAACAGAAATACAGATCAGTGGAACAGGATAGAAAGCCCAGAGATAAACCCATGCACATATGGTCACCTTATCTTTGACAAAAGAGGCAAGAATATACAATGGAGAAAAGACAGCCTCTTCAATAAGTGGAGCTGGGAAAAGTGGACAGCTACATGTAAAAGAATGAAATTAGAACACTTCCTAACACCATACGAAAAAAGAAACTCAAAATGGATTAAAGACCTAAATGTAAAACCGGACACTATAAAACTCTTAGAGGAAAACATAGGCAGAGCACTCTTTGACATAAATCACAGCAAGATCTTTTTTGACCCATCTCCTAGAGTAATGGAAATAAAATAAAAAATAAACAAATGGGTCCTAATGAAACTTAAAGGTTTTGCACAGCAGAGGAAACCATAAACAAGATGAAAAGAGAACCCTCAGAATGGGAGAAAATATTTGCAAATGAAGCAACTGACAAAGGATTAATCTCCAAAATATACAAGCAGCTCATGCAGCTCAATATCAAAAAAACAATCCAGTCCAAAAATGGGCAGAAGACCTAAATAGACATTTCTCCCAAGAAGACATACAGATTGCCAACAAACACATGAAAGGATGCTCAACGTCACTAATCATTAGAGAAATGCAAATCAAAACCACAATGAGGTATCACCTCACACTGGTCAGAATGGCCATCATCAAAAAATCTACAAACAATAAGTGCTGGAGAGGGTGTGGAGAAAAGGGACCCTCTTGCATTGTTGGTGGGAATGTAAATTGATACAGCCACTATGGAGAACAGTATGGAGGTTCCTTAAAAAACTAAAAATAGAACTACCATACGACCCAGCAGTCACACTACTGGGCATATACCCTGAGAAAACCATAATTCAAAAAGATACATGTACCCCAATGTTCATTGCAGCTCTATTTACAATAGCCAAGTCATGGAAGCAACCTAAATGCCCATTGACAGATGAATGGATAAAGAAGATGTGACACATATATACAATGGAATATTACTCAGCCATAAAAAGAAACAAAATTTAGTTATTTGTAGTGAGGTGGATGGACTTAGAGTCTGTCATACAGAGTGAAGTAAGTCAGAGAGAGAAACAAATACCGGATGTTAATGCACATATATGGAATCTAAAAAAAAGGTCATGAAGAACCTAGTGACAAGGCAGGAATAAAGACGCAGATGTAGAGAACAGACTTGAGGACACAGTGGGGAAGGGGAAGCTGGAACGATTGAGAGAGTAGCATTGACATATATACACTACCAAATATAAAATGGATGGCTTGTGGGAAGCTGCTGCAGTACAACCAAGTACAACCAAGTACAACAGTACAGCGAAGAAGTTCTGATATATAAACTTGATTTAATGTAAGCCATCATTAAGTACAGGTTTTAATCAACCAGCAAAACTAACCTCTAAAATCTACTCCCAGCTGCTTGAACCAATACATTAAATCTAGAATCTTTTACTAGTAGTATTCATGTCAGTAAAGTTGGCTTCATTCAGTATTATGTCCATTCTACCTTGACTGAATGCCATACAAATTCTCCCTGTTTTTATTGATAGAAATTGGTAAAATTTTGCAATTTTGCATTTCCTTTCAGGTCAGACTTTGTACCTATTCTTCTGGGGCTGCTGGGATTTGAATCTAGTTATAGGCTTAGGAGCAATGGCAGATATTATAGGTAGACTCTCTATAAGGCATTTCTCTCAGGTAATAGGTAATTACAGTTGCTTTTTTCTCCCCCCGCCCAGGAAAATGGATATCCTTAGAAAGGGAAAAGTTGTTTCTACTAGCAAGGGAGGCTCAGTAGAATCTGGGAGCTAAAAGTCTTCAACAAAGTTGGTATATATCCAAACGTCTCCATTTCAGTTTTAAGGGTCCCTCTCATTCTTAATCAATACCAAAACTTTAACATAAGAGACTCAAGAATTTGAATTTAACTTGTATTATAATTCAACCAATTGCAGGATTCGACTTTGGTTTGGTTTTCAGAAATCTCAATCTGCAGATACAAAATATACGGGACTGTTTCTGGGCATACATAGAAGTCCTGAAAAACATGAGCTCATCCTTTTCTTTCTCTAAGCTCTCCATCACAGTTAATAGCTATCACATCCCACAACTTTATATTCTTTTTTCTAAAGTGATTAAAGGTTATAATTTAAGTAACTGATTTGCCACTTCAGTTAATGAACAATCAGTGTCCCATTTATCATTACCAATGATGATGCCTTTAAATCTGATCATAGCAGATAACTAATTCTAGATTCCCATCTTTTAAATTTTGTCCTCCTAGGACTGCTACTGGTACTAAAGACAGTATCAGTGTAGATTCAGCCAAGGAAGAGTAATAATAGCAATAATTAGCAACAATAACACATGTTTTACAAGAATGAGGGGTTTAAGAATTAGGACTTACATAAATGTGAGAGGAATTGTGGAATTGAAGATTTGGAAGGGGGTGTTGGAGGATGATACAAATCATTAATTGCTACATCCTGAAGTACTGGAGCAGGTGTAAAAGCCGGAATATGTGGGGGCAGTCTGAGAAGTCATAGTATTTGGTCACCAAAGTGGGACTGTAATGTAGGTGTTAGAGAGGTGGGCAGTGGGGAGGTCTATAAAGCTACCACATCAGTCTGTACTTCCCTGTCTGATGTCATCATGAGAGACCATCACAGTCTCCTAAGACTAATGGCTTTCACGTCCCTTCTACGTTTTAATCTTACACCAGTTTCTTTCATTGGTAAACTTTAATCTTGAACCACTCAAGGAAGGTGATTCTGGGAAATATAGGTATAAGAATTGGCTAGAAGTGGAGGTGCCACTGTTAACAGTCTCTTGTATGACCTTGGTAAGAGGTTCAACTTTTCCTTTGGAGATGTATCAGGGTCTTTAGACCTCTCTTCATAGAAGGCTTCCAGCTTCAGAATCTAATCATACCTGGGAGCTGGGACAAGAATTCTAACAGTGAATTCAATCAGGGTTCTGACGATCATATCAACTGTCTCTACATCCTTAAATATACCCTTCAGGAATGCAAATGGTCAGAAAAAAAAATGCTCTCTGTGAAGAGTTCTGTGTGAATTCCTGCCCTCAATGAACTTACCCTTCTGGGGAAACATAATACAGCATCATGAATCAAAGATTCTGAAAATAAGTGCAAATCAAGACAGTTCCCATTTTAGTAAAGCAAAAAGAGACATTCTGGAAGTGGAATGCTGGAATTTATTTGTACTAGCTTGTAAGAGACAATTATTAAATGTGCAGGAATTTTGCAAGTTGGTTGACATCACCAGCTTGAAATTGGCTTTGGTGATATTATTTATGAAAATTGGGCAATCCTATAAATCAGAATTTTTTCTCTGAAGATCCAGCTGTTAAATATTTGCCAGTAAGCCGTTCCAGACTGCATACACTTATATACCCTTTCCAGTTCCAAATTCTAGATAGGATCAAGGTATTTAAGTAGTAAACTTCTGATTATATTAACATACAATTATCTTTAAAAGTCAGTAATGCTGATCTGATGTTGGAGCAATGAACAATTAGAATTTATTAATGTGGAAAGTTCATTTTAGAAAAGCATTTAAGGTTAAATTTCCTGCAGATAACAGAGATAGGCTGTATAAAAGTAGGGAGTTAATTGAAGCCATTCAAAAAGATAGCTAGATAATATCTATTTTTAACTATTTTATTTTGTAAATTACAACGTGATTTCATGTTATTCTTGCATAGAATTTGAATACATACCTAGGATAATTGTACATGTACAATGCAGAAAGAAATCATAATTAGGCAATTTCACATTAAATCAATTTGTCAATAATGATGGATCTTTCAAAGAGTTTTTTTTTTAACATCATTATTGGAGTATAATTGCTTTACAATGGTGTGTTAGTTTCTGCTTTATAACAAAGTGAATCAGTTATACATATACATATGTTCCCATATCTCTTCCCTCTTGCGTCTCCCTCCCTCCCACCCTCCCTATCCCACCCCTCTAGATGGTCACAAAGCACCGAGCTGATCTCCCTGTGCTATGCGGCTGCTTCCCACTAGCTATCTATTTTACATTTGGTAGTGAATATATGTCCATGCCACTCTCTCACTTTGTCACAGCTTACCCTTCCCCCTCCCCATATCCTCAGGTCCATTCTGTAGTAGGTCTGTGTCTTTATTCCCATCTTGCCCTTAGGTTCTTCATGACCTTTTTTTTTTTCCTTAGATTCCATATATATGTGTTAGCATACGGTATTTGTCTTTCTCTTTCTGACTTACTTCCCTTTGTATGACAGACTCTAGGTCTGTCCACCTCACTACAAATAACTCAATTTCGTTTCTTTTTATGGCTGAGTAGTATTTCATTGTATATATGCGCCACATCTTCTTTATCCATTCATCTGGTTTTTTTTTAGGGTTATTTATTTTAAAATTTTTACTGGTGTATAGTTGATTTACAATGTTGTGTTAGTTTCAGATGTACCGCCAAGTGAATCAGTTATACATATACATATATCCACTCTTTTTTTTTAAGATTCTTTTCCCATATAGGACATTACAGAATATTGAGTAGAGCTCCCTATGCTCTTATGCTACTAATAAGAACCCTAATAGGTTCTTATTAGTTATCTATTTTATATATACTAGTGTGTATATGTCAAACCCGATGTCCCAATTTATCCTACCCCCCTTATCCCCTGGTAACCATAAGTTTGTTTTCTACTTGACTCTACTTCTGTTTTGTAAATAAGTGCACTTGTTCCCTTTCTTTCAGATTCCACATGTAAGCAATATCATATGATATTTGTCTTTCTGTGTCTGACTTATTCGCTCAGTATGACAATCTCTAGGTCCATCCATGTTGCTGCAAATGGAATTATTTTGTTCTTTTTTATGGCTGAGTAATATTCCATTGTATATATGTACCACATCTTCTTTATCCATTCCTCTGTTGATGGACATTTAGGTTGCTTCCACGTCCTGGCTATAGTGAATAGTGCTGCAATGAACCTTGGGGTGCATGTATCTTTTCAAATTATGGTTTTCTCCAGTATATGCCCAGGACTGGGATTGCTGGGGCATATGGTAGTTCTATTTTTAGTTTTTAGTTTGTTTGTTTTTATTTTTTTGGCTGCGTTCGGTCTTCGTTGCTGCACATGGGCTTTCTCTAGTTGTGGCGAGCAGGGGTTACTCTTCGTTGTGGTGCATGGGCTTCTCATTGTGGTAGCTTCTCTTGTTGCAGAGCACAGGCTCTAGGCACGTGGGCTTCAGCTTTGGTACATAGGCTCAGTAGTTGTGGCTTATGTGCTCTAGAGCGCAGGCTTAGCAGTTGTGGCGCACGGGCTTTGCTGCTCAGTGGCATGTGGGATCCTCCTGAACCAGGGCTCAAACCTGTGTCCCCTGCATTGGCAGGCAGATTCTTAATCACTGCGCCACCAGGGAAGTCCCCTATTTTTAGTTTTTTAAGGAACCTCTGTACTCTTCTCCATAGTGGCTGTACCAATTTACATTGCCACCAACAGTATAGGTGGGTTCCCTTTTCTCCACACCTTCTTCAGCATTTATTGTTTGTAGATTTTTTTGATGATGGCCATTCTGACCGGTGTGAGGTGATACCTCATTGTAGTTTTCATTTGCATGTCTCTAATAATTAGTGACGTTGAGCATCTTTTCATGTGCCTTTTGGCCATCTGTATGTCTTCTTTGGAGAAATATCTATTTAGATGTTCCGCCGATTTTTTTGTTTGTTTGTTTTGCGGTATGCGGGCCTTTCACTGTTGTGGCCTGTCCCGTTGCGGAGCACAGGCTCTGGACGCACAGGCTCAGCGGCCATGGCTCACGGGCCTAGCCGCTCTACAGCATGTGGGATCTTCTCCGACCGGGGCACGAATCCATGTCCCCTGCATTGGCAGGCGGACTCTCAACCAGTGCACCACCAGGGAAGCCCCCACCCATTGTTTGATTGGGTTATTTTTTTTTTTGATACTGAACTACATGAGCTGTTTGTGTGTGTATATATATATATATATATATATATA